>NW_015113027.1:93280-95290 GCF_001443285.1 Poecilia latipinna
AAACAAAAACCGGCCACACAAAAAAGCTAGAACAATACAGTTTAAGTGCAGTTAATTATAGTTTTTAAAAAGAAATCTAAATAAACTAATGTCAACATCTGCAGCTTGACAAGCTTTACAAAACAATGAACTAGACTTCAGCCACAAAACTGTTTAATGTGGTCAAATTGCTTTAATAACAAACACACTTAATGCTAGAGCTCTAGATATTTTGAAGACAAAGTTTGAAGTACTAAGATGAAATTTAAAGCCCATGTTAGCTAAACACAAGAGCTAATCAAATCTAGATATTCCTAACATAAACACAGTGGTGTTACAATATTTTTTTCCAGCCATTCATCTCTTTCTAAGATTACACTGGGAGTCTGACAAACTACTGCTAGCTGGTTAGTTATATGTGGAAATGCTAACTTGGGGGATTCGCTATGCTAACTATGTAATTTCTGCCATTTGGCTCTTTATAAATAAAAGTTGAGAGCCTGGAAAGCTAATATTTTTAGCTAATGAGCCAGGTTAGCTGTCACGTTAGCAAAACTGTACATAGCCGTTTATTCACCAATGGACACTTGGATATTGTTTTTGTGGAGTTTTGTTTCAATGTAATACCATCAATTAAACAGATTTTTGGCTAATATGTTCAATTTGCAGCAAGATGTATTGGGAGCCTGACAAGCAATTGTTAGCCAGTTAATTAGTGACATTAGCTGCTGAGTTAGCTTGACTGTACCGGGATGTTTATTGCTAAATTTCATTTTAAAACAATAGCTACTTTAAATGCCTTTTATCAAAAAAGGCTAAAAATGTGTTCCTACTTATGGTTATGATGCACCTATTGCAGCGATCACTATGCTGAAAAACTGCCCTTCCCTTAGCATCAAAATTCGACGTCTGATTGTGAAACCGTGACTTTGTAAAATTGAATAACAATAAACATGATGTCAGCCCATGCCTACTCATTGACAAAAATATGTGATGAGATTGCAATCTAATATACCAGGATGACTGTCAAAATGAACACAAGTCACTTTGATGTTTCGTTTAGCTGATAAATACTCGACTGGAAGCCACTAAGTTTTCAAAAACCAAAAGAGTCACTTTGGGGAATCCATTAGTGTGTAATGTCAAAATTTGTAAGTCCATTTTAGCTCGTCTTTCAAGACTACAACATTAAATAACTTCTTTTTCATAAATGTACGCTTCAATGATTAAAAACTCCAAAAAATAGAACTATGATTTGAATATAAATATAAATAATCGATTGTCTTTTGTTCCGTTATGGTCTAAATAAACAAAAACTATGAACAGTCAATGTTATTTTCATGCGTGTGTGAATAGAAATCTCTGCAGCAGTTACAAGAAGTAGCTTTAAACGGTTTGCCTCCCACAGTTAGAATGACTCCACACATCAGACCAGCAAAAAGTTTTGAAATCTGTACAAACTGCTGCTGCTGCAAATAGAATGTCAAACAACAGACATCAAAAAATAAAAATAAAAGTTTGCATATTTTACACAAAAAAATAAAAGACACATTGTGTTTCAACTCTTCCTTGAATCACTCTGAAACATCCAGAATGCTTTTTTTTCTTTTTTAAAAATAAGAATTTGCTATACCACTTGCACAAAAATAATGCTCTGTGTCATTTCTTCCTCTCCTATTTCTTTTGACATTTTTCAACAACGTTGTTATTTTTTCCTTTTCCTTTTTCAGTTATCAAAATAGACCCAATCTTCTTTGAAGAAGGTTCCCACCTTTGGTTGGTCAACTCTTGAGGACGTGAGCTGAAGAGTCTGATGAAGTTAATTGTCCTTTTTCTTAAACAAAAAAAAAAGAAGAAGAAAAGAACAAAAACAAAACAAAGAAAAAAAAAAACAAAAACAGCACACACACACACACACACACACACACACACACACACACACACACACACACACACACACACACACACACACACACACACACACACACTTATGCAGAGTTTTTAAAAAGGATCCCAGCATATGCACACATT
>NW_015113027.1:98490-192539 GCF_001443285.1 Poecilia latipinna
ACACACACACACACACACACACACACACACACACACACACATTCTCACCCACAAGTACAAACAAGCACACGCACTGGCACACACGTGTTCCTTTTGTTATCCGTGTTCAAGTCCCGGTGATTGGTTGTGGTTGAGATCTCTTCCAGCTTGATCCTGTTTTGGTTGGATTTGTTTCTTGCCCTGCGGCTTCTCATTGGTGGGAGCTGGAAAGTTCACAACACAGTGTTGATACTTTGAAGGTTATCAGCAAACAATATGCATAAGATATAATCTCTAAATAGCACTTTCATTGCAATCACTCTTATTTCCTTTGTCACTTTTTTGACAAAGGATACTCAGTTTTTTATTCTAATAACTAAATAACATCCAGAGCAGCCAGTTGTCTATATTCATCATCTTAATTACACGCCGGGCCCTGGACGTTTTCCCACCTCAGCTTCACTTGGTGTGTTGGTAGGAGTAGTTTGTATGTTCTGCCGGATTCTCCATGGCGACCTGCTGCTGCTGACCACCATTCTCCTGTCAGGAAAAAGTAAGACAAGACATGTTGCAATAAAAAAAATAAAATAATTATATTAAAAATACTGAAATGAGCATCATTTGTTCATAAATTAAATGTGCTGAATTGTGTTGAGTGGAGGATTATTATTTGTCTCCATGTTACATTTTAGATCAGCTATGAATTAGAGACATTGCAGAGGCCTGCTGTTTGTGTGAAAGTCATAGCTGAATATTCGGATATTAAAATATATAAATAAGGGCTTAATTTTATAATTATTATTTTGTTTATCAGAAAATAAAAAGGACGTTATAAAACTTTTACAGTTTATAGCTCACTGTGTCAAAGCATTCCATATAAAACACTAGAAAACATAAAATGTATTTTTCAATCCATTTTTAAATTCTTTTTTTTCCACGTCGGTTTGCAACTTAATATTTAGATTTTATACTTTAAAGTTTGCTTACATTACATTTTAAAATTCACACAAAACACCCAATTTTATCAAGGCAAAAATAAACAATATTACTTTTGATATTGTTTATTTGAAAAATAAATGAAAAGAATTGAAAAATTAAGTGAAAAATAAGATGTTAAAATAAATCGTTTATTCAAAAATTAGTAAATCATTTGAGAGAAAAAAAAAACAGAGCCAAACAGAAAACCTTTTACTACAGATTTCTTCTAATGGGACTCTAATCTATTGGTAAATCACACTGCATAAACACTTAAATACTCTCTATGAGCGTAACAAGTTCATACGCGAGGAAACAGTGGAAAGTGTGTCATACCTCTACTGGGACATTGGAAGGAGGCACTGGGGTGTACTGGGGGATATAAGTCCCCTGCATAGTAGTGTTGGCTGGAATATACTGTAAGGACGACAGGAATAAATGATGTCAGGATGTCAGGACAGGAAGCCAGCGGTTCTGTACCAGGAGGATGTGAAAGCGATACTGACTGTGCCTGTGCTGCCCAGAGACAGGTGGCTTAATTGCTGAGTGAGAGGCCCCATCATGGACGTGGGCTGGATGGACATGGCATGCTCCATTGTCGGGGTTAGCACTGTGCCCTGCGGACGAACAGATGCACCGACACTCAGTCAGCCTGTCTCCATTACAATGTTCACTTTAATAGTCAGACAGGACCAAGCAGGGCTCCTGTACACAGTGAACAGCTCATAACTGGGAGCAAATACAAAAACAAGACTAAACACTGGATATTCTGAGATTAGATCAGACAGTTCAGAAAAAATGTATTTTTGAAACTTGCTTATTTTGCTTTTATATTCAACTTCAGACTGCTCCTGTCTCTCCCTGTCCTCATGCAGCTCTCTTGAGACTTCCTCTCTGTTAAACTGCGCACTCTAACAACAAATGAATGGAGCAAAGGATCTGTGAGATACTCACAGCTGGCTGCATGAGGTATGACTGGTGGTGCATCCAGGACGGACTGTGTACCTGTAATTGGGAGAAACGATAACGAAAACTCATTTGTGCTTTTCGTCTGTGACGGTCACCCTTTGGGGTGTGGTATGAAAATGCAGAGGGAGAGGAAGAACTTGACGAAATGCAGCTCCATTAGCTTAGGTAATGTGAATTTAATGAGGGATTCAGGTCGGACGTGACAAAAACAAGACTATAAAGCTAAAAACAATAATTATATTGGTGTGTCTCACCTGGTAGGAGGAGACAGGAGAATGCATGTAGGGCGAGAGAGAGGTCTGGGCAATCATCCGGTTTGGAGCCAGACTGTAGGGTGAGGAGTAGAAACTGTCGAGCAGACAAGAAGACCATGAGAACGACGCGCGCGCGCTTTGCAGGTAGACTCAGCAATATTTGAAGGTTTCTGCGCCGGCCAGCAGAGGGCGACCTTTCACTGCAGCTCGTCAGCCAGTGTTTATTTTACTGTAGGGCCGGGGCTGTTTTCTGTCAGTCTGTGCATACCACTCACTCACCCATTCTGTAAGGCTGTTGGGTCATACGCTAGCGTCATTCCTCCCTGGGAAAACAACACACAGGATTCAGAACCAGTGAGGTCATGCAAACACTGGGGCGAAACAGCGTGTACTCAAAGAACAGCCAGCTAGCACGGAAAGTGTAATTTAAAACAAAATTTTAGGGAAAAAAAAAAAAAAAATCTGGCTTTGAGTTCCTAATGAGGCAGACGATCAACGCTTTGGCTGCGTTACCGTATCGCCGTCTCGCGCCCAGGGCCTTCCATTCTGGAGGTACTTCCCCTGGCTCTGCCTCTTCTTCTGACCCCCGTCTGCAAACTTGCATAATAAGGGCTCTGTGGGTGCTGAGAAGAGCAACAGATCAAATGAGTAAGTGAATTCGGTAAAATCACAGCAGGGAACAAAAACAAAACAACATCATGTTTGTATAGTACAAAGCAAACACTCCACACACCGAGCACTCCTGGAGGAGTCTTGATGAATTTGCCATTGAAATGCTGAATTATGGCCTCACACTTCTCTGTGGACTCCATTCTGAAACAAAAAAAAAAGGTCCGACTGAACTCCCTCTGCAGAAATCTGTTCGCATTACATGTGCATGTCACCTTGTTCCTCCACCAGGACATTTTAAATTCAGACAGAAAAGCCTCACCTTGCAAACCCCACGCCGCGGCTGGTCCCGTTGGCGTCCCGGAGGATGCGCGTGGAAATGACCTGGCCGAAGGACTTCAGCATGTTTTCCAGCTCCTGCTCGTCCATGGACACCGGCAGGTTGGAGATGTAGAGGTTGGTGGGGTCCTGCTCTTGTTGCTGCACGGCAAGATCGGCTTTCATGAACCATTTGAACGCATCAGGATTGACGTTTAAGGCATGAACATTAAAAGAGTTTCATTTAGCTCCAATGTAGTTTGGGGAAGAAGGAGAAAAGCTCAAACTTGTTTAAAGATTTTTTAAAAATATTTATTTTAAGTTTGTTTTGGCACTACTAGCCTTTATACATTAGTACTTCAGTTACAGCAAGTCTTGTTAAGTGAACTTAACTCCAGACTGGAGTTAAGTTCAGAGAGCTGAGAAGATACATTTTCAGGGAACGCCAAAGGTTCTCAGATCATTCTCAGTTTCATTTATGCCTGGGCTTTGACTGGACCACTTTAACACATACTAATGTTCTCAACTAAGCCCTTCTCTTGTAAATTTAGGGTTATCGTCCTGCTGCAAGGTGAACCTCCTGTCCAGTCTCATCCCTTAGAGCATCTGACAGGTTTCCCTCTGAGGACTGTCCAGTTTTTACCTCCATCCACCTTGCAATCAACTCTGATCAGTTTTCCTGTCCCAGTGATGTTGCCTCTACCGTGGGCTCAGGACGATGTGCAGAGCTATATTTGACGTCTGTTTACTAAGCAGATACTATGTTTTATTTATAGGCGGAGCTGCACAATAATTCAAACCACAGTTGTCGCTACATGTCAATGTATGAAGCATCTCCATGCAAAGGACAGCATGGATGCAGTTCTTGGTTGGATTTCCACTTACACGCATGCAAATTCTGCATGACAACAACTGATGCATATATTTAGTTTGGCTATTGTATCGCATATGTTTTCCTAATATTGTGCAACCTTTTTAAGCGTATCAGAGTAAAGCGGGTTGAATAAAATGGATAACCATTTTGAAAACCATGCACCATTTCCCTTCCTCTTTGTGTGTCATGCAATCTTCCAATATTATACACTGATGGATATTTTAAAGTGCTTCATTTTTAATGCAGCAATAACTTTTGAGTCCTTTCAAAATATCTTTCAGAATGCATCTGGACTCCCAAATGCAAGATTCCGGTCATGTCGCTACAAAGATTTTTGTCCTGGCAGCCACGAGAGCCGTCGTCTCATCGGTGTTCTGCTGCTTCTCCTGGTCCATTAAAGTTTCATAGTATCTCTGCTCCTTGTCAAGCATCACTTCGTTCCAGGATCCGAAATGGATGAACCGTTTTAAGCAAGTTTTACCTGATCGATAAAACTGAAAACTGCATAATTTGACACCCGAGACTTCCCATTCGTCACTGCCTCATCCCGCTGCACGCTGAATAACTTAACATTCACAGCTATGAATGTGAAAGAAAAAGAAGGCACGCTTCTTGGTACAATTTTGTTTAAATGGGGAGATTTTGAAAGCGGCAAATAAATCAAGTATGGAGATCATTCAGAGGCATTTTTAAGGCAATAGCTTGAAAGCGAAACCTTGTGTGACTGTGCAGAAGCCCACAGGAAGCCAGGCATGAAGTTTAAGAGTTCACAGAGCAACAGGAGCCTGGCAACCGGGAGAAAAGAGGCTGGACTAAAAAGACAGGAAGGGAAAACAGAGAGTGAAAGGAGAGGATAGGGCAGAGAGTGGGTGGGAGAAATTAGCAGCTCAAAGGGCTGATATTTTGTACAGAAAGAGACGACAAACAGGATGGGATGTAGTCGATGTCTGGAGTGATTCAGGTAATTAAAACGGGGAATGACAGACAAGAGCAAAACAGGAAGGGAAGACAGACGAGCCTCTGCCGATCAGCAGGCTCCTTGCCTTTCATCTAAATCTAATATATTTCCACCGTTCACCATCAAGCCTCCTCTCCCTGCTGCTAAATGATATATGATTACCCCGCAACCACAAATAATAAAGGCTTCATTGTGGAATGAGCAGACTGTCAAGAGATGCATTTGGAAGCCATATGAACTGGAACGGTGCGAGCAGCAAACAGGAGAGGACATGCAGCATCCCCTCGCTAATGCAGGTCTGCACGGCAGAAGTTGACAGAGGTGTTGACGTGACGGCGCAAAATCCTGGGGAGTATTTATAGCATTGAGGCGTCTCGGCAGCTAAAAGGAAGCAACGTGTTTTCTGTTACTTTAGTCACTCAGGATGCCTGTTATATAACAGGTCTGGGCTCAGATGAAACTTTTGTTTGGCGGTCTCCCAGCCCTGAAGTGAAAAACGAAGACTCGTTTCACGTTCACACACACAAACTCATCCCCGTCGTCGTCGTTGTCGTTGTTCCAGGCCGTCTCTCAGCCGCATCTGTTAAGGTGTGCCTCCAAGCTGACAGATTTGCCGGCTTGCGTTTAGAGCGGCGGGTGTGTGACGTCTCCGTTTGAAATGCGAGGTGCGGGGAGGTAAGAATGTGTCTATTTATAACTTCACCATTGTTCTGCTGCCCCGGAGCATGCAGCTCCGCCGGGCTCGCCGCCGTGCGTCCCGGGTGGCTCGTTCAGGGACTGAGCGTCCTCTGAGGACAGCGGCTGTGAGGTGTGGCTCACCATGTTTGTGAACTACACAGCTCAGCAACTGTGGTGAAGGTCTGTGCGAGCGAAGCCGAACCCGATACGAAGGATGTCCTGATCAGGATTGTTTTCTTTGTTTGGTCTCTGATACCAGTGAGAGTCACTTACGGATGAGCATTTGCTATTTAGAGGGCCAGTCCATTTTTTTTATTAAGTAGTGTTTAAAAATCAAAAACACAAAATAAGAGGAACGATTTATAAGAATAGCAGTTTTTTCTTTTCTCTTTAGAAACTCAAATATTTAGAGCAGGAATTTAGAAATGGATGAAGATTTGGCTTCATTTAATTAATAATTAGTTGTATAAAAACCTTTTCTAAGATTTGTTAATCTTGTGGGTAAAAGCAAAAATGCTGCTAACTTACCCACAATTTTCACTGCTTGCATCTAAATACGCCAAAGCAGTTCATCTTGGAAAAAAATGAACATGTCCTCTTCAATGTCTGACGTACTAAAATCTGATCCATTTTTCGCAACATGCTGTGTCCCCACAGCATGATGCATGTGTCTCCATGCTTTACAATGTACTGTTTCTTCACTTGTTTAAGGCTTGTCTGATAAACTACAAGAAGGATCTTCTGGACATCTATCTCCCAATGTTTATGGTGGCTTGGTTTTGATTTGTTCCAATGGCACTTTTCATTTTTCCAACATCACATCCAGCTCACGAGATGAGTCTCACAAGACTATAATATGTGCAGAAATAATAAATGTAGCAGTTTGGAAACAGCCCCATTTCCACAAAAAAAACCAAAAAAAAAAACACGGGCATCCACAGTGTGGGAGTACCACCCATTACTCTTATTATGTTTACTCTGTTTCAAAAGTTGGCAACTCGAAAAGCTCTGAGTGGTATTTTACCAATCACATAAAAATGCCAGTACATCAGACCAGACCATTCTTGACATTTATATTGTTTTTTTTTTTTCTTTGAACTGCAGTAACCCGGCGACACCGAGCAGCTATGTATATTTAGGTTTATAGAGTAGTTATCAACACGTCTGCCAGAGGACACATGCTGTCTGGGTGAGTCAAGTTTTGGTGTCCAGTTGCACTTGTCGAGTGTTAAGGTGTAGTGGATAGTGTGGCGCTCTTACAGGGGAACTGCAGCAAACTTAGACTCTGGATCTAGTTGCGGTGTACTGGTTCAGCTCAACCGGTCACATTGATCTCTGACGGTTTTAAAGAGCTGGGCCAAGGGAGACCCTGGTGTTACATTGCAGCGGGTTATGTTTGGGTTCAGGAAATGGGGAGGGGACACTGGGATGGAGTGTATTAAGTGGTGGTGTCGGCCCCAGACCTGGGCCTGGAAGATGGACAATGCCGGTTCTTTGTGCTTGTCCCATTGACAGTGGGTGTAGCGGCGCCCTCCCCGGGGTTTCCTCAAAGGGGAGCATGAGAGCCAGAGGGATCAGCTTAATGGGCCGACAAGAGTTGCTTTGACTGCAGACACTTTGACAAAGAGTTCAGAACAAGCGTTACAACTGGAGCAGGTTAGCAGCGTACACAGGGCGCGAGGGGAAGCGTGAGGGGGAGAGAGAAAGACGAGGGAGGAGGAGGAAGGTGAAAAAAAAAGAGGCTGGACGCCGGGAACACAAACAAAATCAACTGGTGAAATCAACAAAACCACTGCTGCCAAAACCACTTTTAGGAGTAAACACTTCACTAAACGCAAGATTTCAAGTTGTGCACTCGTCACCAGGACGACGGCTTCATGCAGCAGCATCACTTTTATACAGCAGGGCTAAGAGGTGTGTACTGTGGATGAACAGAAGTAAGTCTGCAGGTGAACACTGATCAACTACCTGTTTGGGGATCAACACTGGCCTGTTTTCACTCTGCTACCCTGAACCTTACGCCCAACAGCACCTTTACTCCAAACCCTCAATTTGGGGTTTGTGATGTTTGTGATTTTTTTTAGCATTAAAACCATAATTAAAACTGTATAGGTTTTGTGATTGTTTTTATTTGTGCATCAGATTTTACAAGTTGTAAAAAAATATATATATATTACTGCGTTTGGAAGATTTAGTTTTTTTTTTTTTTGTATTTGTGGATTGTCAAAGGCAGAACTTTCTGATTTAAATTATTTTCCAGTTGAAATTCACAGAAAATAAAGAGTTTAAACTTACTTAACGGAGAAATATTGCTGAGATTATCTAACAAATAAAAAGTATTTTACACACTCCCTGTACTGAAGGTTAAAGGGTGATGTAAAATGCACTGTCACCCTGTCAGGGCAATTTTCAGGGACAAATATCTACAAAGCAAAGATGCAATAGAAACAGAAAGAGGGTGAATATTGGTCCTGGAAAATAATCTGGTTTCTGTAAAATCTTCCGAAGTTGGAAAGAGCTCTCAAGAGAGAAACAGGTTGGACGTTAAGGTCAACTGAGACTTTTTATGTGACTTTGGATTTTATACTTTATAAGAGGAGTTGCTATACAGAGCAGAAGAAGACTGGAGTGATTCTCACTTTGGCCATCTGAGCCTGGACTCCGCTGGATTTCAGAGCTGTGACGGCTTTTTGTGCAGCAGCTGGACTGTCAAAATCCACAAAGCCATATCCTGCAAAAAAAACAAAAACAAAAAGAGCAGCTGGGGTTAAATCTACTGTCATTAAGACGTCAGAAAACACAGTGACAGCATCAATATTTTAGATTACCAGAGTAAAAAAGTTACAGTACTATACAAACCACTCCTAATTCATTTTTTCTTTCATCTGTGAAAAATGATCTTGATCATTAGTTCTTCAAGATTTCCAAATATCTTTTAAATTTGTTCTTTGGGCTTTTGAGGCAGATTAAGGCAATCAGACTCATTGGAAGCAAAATATAAAGCGGGAAGGTGGGATACTTTTGAAATACAACATCAAGCAGTCATTTTAAAAGGCCTTATAATAAATGAAAGACATGGTTCACCTTTACATTTGTTGGTAGTTTTGTCCAGAATGGCTTTGGTGGAAACGATTTTGCCGTACCTTCAGGGGAAAAACAGAAAACAGAATAAGTGACAGCTGAGGTGACTGAGAGACACATACAGGAATCTGCTCCTACAACATGCATACCAATATTTCCACATTTCCTCAGGGTGCCAGACTACAGGTGTTCACATGAATGCGTACTCTGTCCTTCCTGTGAGCGACTTTGTCTCATAAATGCCATGATCTTCAGGGCTTACAAAAAAATTTCTGCGCCTCCGCCCTTCTGTCTACGTCGCCTCTTGGGGACTGTACTCTATTCCTAGATCTTTTTTTCTTGAAAGACAGGAGACGGCACTTCAGGGACAAAAACTAAGACACCGTCTTCATCAGACTCACGCAGGACAAAACACGAACACCTGGCTTGCAAATCCAGCTCTGCCTTTCGGGTATTTTTGGCCCAAATAATGCTTAGAAATGCTGCTTTTAATTAAAAACAACAACATATTTCTCTGTTTTTGATTTACCTATGAAGATAAAAAGACATATAGCATATTAAACATCCTGGTCTGTTGTCAACAGAAACAAAAACCAAAGGCCAATCCCTAAAGCAGTGGAATCAGTTACCGCATTAATGCCGTCTCCTAAATATTCATGGTCTGAAAATTAGCTTAAAAGCAGTAATCTACAGGCTTTATGTGCAGCCTGATGGAATGCAGTGTTATAGGAGTGTCCGCCAGCTCTACAGCCTATTAGACCTGCCTTCGCCTTTAGCTTGTGCAGGAGGCCGGTGTTCCTCTGTTTGGGCGACATGGCGTCTGGGTGGAATGTACACTGAAACCTGATGCTTCACCCCACCACGTCCCCCTCCCTCGCTCCCTCCCTCCATTCCTCCCTCCCTCTTGCTGTTTTTCCACCCTCACAATACAGCAGACTGCTGGGTCCTACGCTCCTGCCTCGTTGGAGCGGATATTTAACCGGATGACTCAGACCGGGCTAGACAGCTAAAACCTCAGTCACACAAGATGACACCTGGCTTTGAATTTAAACTGCAGGTACCTTCCCCCCCCCCTCCTACTCTCCAGCACAAATTAAAACATTTTCTGTGTAAACTGAAAAAAAAATGCTTGAAGTTTCAGCTTTCCTGCTAAGTTCGGCTGCGGGTTTTGAGAGCTGCTTCACATTGGTGCTGCATGGAGCCGATCATCTCCTGGCACCTGTGGACAGGCATGTCAGTCCAGGATGATTGAACCACAGAGATTGGCTTCAGGCAGGCCTCGTCTTATTGCTACAGTACTAACACGTTCAATCCTTCATAACACCTGGCCTCCTTGTTGGAATTTACCCCCAGCTTTAAACTGATTGATACTTCGAGTTTAGACAAACATTTCGATCAGCCAATCACATTTTGAGTAGCCGTTAAGTTTGCATTGCTCAGGTATGTCAAGGTTTTAAAAAGTTACATTAAAAGTTCACGTCGCCCTGTTCCTTCAGCCGTCGTAACGATTTGCCAGAGAAGGTGCCGCTGTTTTCTCTACCTGGATGGAGCAGCGCAGCCCCTCCCCTACCTGTTGCTACACACAGCCAATTAGCCGCTGAAACGAAGCCATCTACGTGTTTACTTTTTGTAAAAAGAAAATAAGACAAATCAGGTTGTTTCGAATAATTTCTGGTCACAAAAATACTAAAGCAGCAACAACTCAATCAAATTACATGTCTGTTAATCAGCTGACTGTTTTAAATTTCTCCAGGGCTCATTTTCAAGTTCCTATTAAAGTTCATTAAGTCTTCTTCTGTGTTCAGTTTTTATTTTCCATGTGACAATTTAACAGATATTGAAAACTAAAAAGTGTTGCATCATGGAGTTGCTTTAGTAAAAGCTTAAACAGTTGCAACCCGTATTGTGTCTCCTTCTGTCATAAAGTGGAGGCTGTAGATTTTGTGAATTTATGTGTTGACGTTTTTAGAAAGAAATCCCACAACTCCAATAGACACACTGCTTCACTGCCTTATAGCTTTCCATAGTCATACTGTGTGTAAATATTCATGTGTTACTACACATGAATATTTACACAAACTAAAAATAGTTTAACCAAAGATCAGCACAATCTTTAAATCAGATGACCAGACTTCCTCAACAAAAATCCTCTGACGAGCACCACCACGTCACATCACGGCACTTCATGGAGGGTCTTAGGTGAAAATCAAATCTTATTCACACTTTTCTCACAGCAAATACATGTGAACTTATGAAACAAACATGAATAATACGCAGTTTCATTCACACATATTTTAGAAGATCATAAAATATTTTAAGCATACAGAAGTCTTTGTACAGTTTTAAGCATGTTACTTCTCTTTTCGTCCAGTGTTCCTTACCTACATTTAGTCTGATAAAACTAGTCTATTTCAAACAAATCAAACCACATACAACATAAAGCCTTAATAAATGACCTGAATTCCGAGTATGAAAATTATAACATTTCATTGAAAATATGCCACCAGTACTCACAGCATGAATATAATGCTGTAAGAAGTATGTCTCTTCCAGATTTCTTATGTTTTTTTATTTTTTTGTTTCAGACCAAACAAATTTTAATGTCAGACAAAGGTAACCTGAGAAAGTAATCTGAGTAAAAACAAACAAAAAAAAGTTTCCAAAAGATGATTTAATGTTAAAGGCAAAAATATCTCCAAACTAATCTGCCTCTATGCAAAAGTTACTTACGCCGTTTGTTAAATACTGAATAAACTGAATTACCTACAAATGGAAAGTGCCGTTCAATTTCACTAGCCACACCAAAACCCTACCTCCTGCCAGACCTGTGAAATAAAAAAATCACTTATACAAAACCTGTCTGACAACATGAAGTAGGCTAAAGGATCTGTAACAGGAGAACATCATGCACCAATGAAAAGGAATCAAAAACACATGAAACACAGCAAATAACATGTTCTACTCTGATTAAGGCACCATTTCCAAAGCTCTAGGAACACCAAGGGGAACCTATTATCCAAAAAGCCAAACAGGGAACAGTGGTGACCCTACGTAGGAGTGTCAGGCCTACCACACATCAAAAGATGCCCTCCACTGTGGCTGATTTAAAGCAATTCTGCAAAGAGGAGTGGGCCACAGTGTTGTTCAATAGCCATCTATATATTTATTATGCAAATATTTTTACTAGTACTTTTTTTTTAAAAAACTGACTCATATTTTTTTACTACTCACACTATTACAGGAGGAATATGTATGTATATATATTTTTAATCATCTATAAGCGGTTCCTGGAGCTCCAAGATAAATTTAATACCAGCTTGTAATATTTTAACATTTTCAAGCTGAAATCTTCTTATTTATTTAATCTTTTTTTCTGGTTAGCATTACAGAAGAGAATCAAATGGGTTTTTTTTTTGTTTGTTTTTCAGGAACACCCAGGGAGTCACCAGAAGAGTTGAAAAGTGACTTTAGTCCCTCTGCAGTTGAACGCCAGCCCACCGCCCGGTGAAGGCCAGAAGGACTTAAAAGACAACCCCAGCCCATATATGGCCAGCTGACATTCTTTCCCAGCAGGCTTTCCAACCTTTTTCCCACATCATTTAAGACCCCCCCTACTGGTAGTCACTTCTAAAGCGTCGTTCTTCTATTCACCTCTTTTCCACTCCACAAAGATGTTTCTGTAAGTCTGCCTCTGCACTGAAGTTTCAGCATTTCATGCGGCAACCACAGATTTCACACCGGCTTTGATTGCTGCTTTGATCAGACGCAAGCGTCACCGTGCGCCATGTGATTTCACTCAGCCGGTCTGAAATCTACATACGTCTGAATGTGCTGCGATGTTGACTAAACCACAATAATTACAAAGGGTGGGGCCGGCTGGCGTACCAGACACACAGTGATGTCAAGACTTATGAAATTTGTCCGCACCTCTTCACAAACGGATTTGGTTTTCCTGTGAATGAATCCTGGAAATAAGAATGCATGACTAAAGTTCACCTCTCTGACGTACAGTGTCGTTCTGACCTGCAGCCGCCGAAACCAGTTTGGGTGCTTTACAGCAGCCTTTATCTGTGACTTTATATGCACGCACGCACGCACACACGCACACACGCACGCACACACACACACACACACACACACACACACACACACATATGCAGGCTCGCTGTTGTTTTAGAGATGATTTTTTTAGTTCCATAGGAAGTATAATATTTGATCAAGAGTAAAAAACACAAGACGCTCTGTGTCTTTTGGTGGCTCCTTTCCATGTTACCCTCTGGTTTTGACTTAGGTTTCTATTATTTCCTGCTGCATGATTTTTCAGATCATGATTTATTTCTGTGTAATGAATAATAAACAAACTGATGCCCTGCAAAACTACTGAACCTTTTCACTTTTTGTCACAAACTCAAATTTATGTGATAGACTGACAGAAATAGTGCATCGCTGTTAAGTGAAAAGAATAAAAATCTAAAAGGTGAGGCATAAATTTGCGCTTAAATGTTTTGCAGCTTTTAACAAACTTCCCTGCAGGTCTGCTCTACAGTTAACTTGATCGGTTTTACCATTAACCCTGAAAATATTCTCACTACATGATGCTGCTACCATCGACGTGGTATGTTTGGGTGACATACGTTACCTTGTATGTCAAACAAAAACTTTACTGTTTGAGCGTATCTGACCCGAACACCTTCTCCAAATAATATTTGCTGTGACACTCAAACAGCTGGTTGCAATTTGCAAACTGGGCTTCTTATGACTCAACATCATCAGTTGTTTTCTTCTGTCCACTTATCCAAAAAGGGCAGATGTTTCGTTGAGGGCATGTTGTCCTGTTAGGATGTTCTTCCACCTGAGCTGTGGATCTCCGCAGCTCTTCCAGAGTCATATTAGAGGCGTTCAAAATTTACACTTCTCCAAGCGTCATCTCTGACCTGTCTGCTGTGTTCACTGCTCCTCACGATGCTTTTTTTTTTTGTTCACTGTTATGTAACAAACCACCGAGGTCTTCACAGAACAGCTGGATCAGATTAAAGACATACAGGTGCACGGCATTTACAAATTAGGTCACTGTTAAAAGCACGGCCCAAAAAAGTTATTTTTTCTGACTGTTTGTTAAAAACAAGTCCTCCATACCTTGTGCTGTATTACCACATAAAATCCCAATGTAATACGTAAAAGATTGTGGTTGTAATGTGGCGAATTATTAATAACTCCCGGTGTTATGAATAATTCAGCACGATACTGTTTCTGTGTTTTGTTCCATTCCTGCCTAAACAGCTCTAGAAATGAAATCATGTGTCCAACAGATGAAGGGCTCAGGTCTGGATGGCACAGATGTGTTTCCTCGCATTGGGTTTCTGTGAGACTCTTTTCCTCATTCAGTATCAAAGTCAAAACTTGTTCCACTTAATGTGGACTGGAATGTACAATTAGGTTTGGTCACACAATAATGTCATTTATCATAAGGAAATAAAGAAAGCTTGCAGTGAGACAGCATCTTTGGTATAAAAGCGCTGAATGTCCTTCGTCACACGGTACAACTTTAAAGGTTTACTTGGTTTCCATAAAGCGGCAGATCACAACAGAAGTAGGACTGTAAGGATACACTAATCTCACGATACAATGCACGATATTCTGCTCATGATACGATATATATCACGATATTCAGCAAGCGATACAAGTATATACATTTTTAAGATTTTCTGAAAGATTTTAGAGGGACAGAGTGATTTTGGTGACATTTTGTGGCTGTTTCATAGACTTGGATTGAATTAATTGAACTGATGGTGTAATAAATGTTTTTGTTATAAATTTGCTTTGTTTAAATGTTAATTGTGTGGATTTGTGTGTTTGGTTGTGCAGCAAAGGAACATTTTTTTGTATTATTGACTTTTAGAAATTGTAACTTATCTATTTAATTTCATTATTAAATTAAATGTAACTGCCTGTTTTGTTACATGTCATTTTTAATCTAACATGTACAACTGGGTAAAAAAACATTATAGCTGTCATTTAATTAATGTGGATTTGACATAAAACTCAAAGTAGGATTTAATGTATCAACACTCGCCGATGAAAAATTTATACTTTGAAGAAAAAAATATTGATAAATATCATAGAATCAACAAAATTACACAGCCCTAAACAGAAGTCATCATTGGCTGTGTTTTCTATTGACAAGCCTATGCAATGATCCAGTCAAAGTTGCAGTACCGTAATTCCGCCACACGTTGCGTTATCTGAAAAATTCAAACGGTTTCTGAAAGGGTAGACATTGCACTTTCCAGCCAATATCGGGTTATTACGGTAATTAGAGAGTGAAATTAATCTGAGGGGCGCTCTTTTACAAGACGGTAAATTGCAAACATAACTTGCTAGATATTAAAAATTCCAGTTGTTGTGGACAAATGGGCAAATATATTTATTCATACAACATTTAAAGAACTGCGTACAATTAAACTGAGCAAAAATATCCAGGCAGACATTTGAAACTTAGACCTAAAAGGGTTAATAAGATGCTAGATAAAATTCTGCAGCGGGCAGAGTTTGTTCTGGGTGTTTGCAATAGAGCTGCTCTGCATGTTCCCCTCCTTCACCTGTACACTAACAGCTGCTTGTACACATTGCTCTTGTTTACAAGATAGAAAGTCGGCCCTTTGGAAGGTCGTGGGATGGAAACTAAAAGATCTGTTTATTCGGGTAATTTCATTTTTAAAGTATACAGACTAGACAATATGACAGGTACTGGGATGCATCTAAAAGCTGCAGGTTAACAGGTCTAAAATCACTCACGGTTGGCAGAGCTTCACGAGGTCCTGGTCCGTAGTTCCTGGGTGGAGGCCGCGGATATATAGGTTCGTTTTACTGAGCTGTTCCCCACCTCCGCCGCTGCTGTTGCTACTACTGTTGGTGTTGGGACTGGGAGGTGCCATCTGGTGGCCGGAGGACACATAGGACTGCTGCATTGGGGAAAACCAGGACAGATAACACATATTCACTGTGAGAAACAAGACTAGTGAAAAGAAAATTGCCAAGATTAATGTAATTCACTGGAAATCAATGTGAGAAACTTAGAGCCGTGATATTCACATGTGGAGAGATGAAAAATAATCCTGCATCAAACAGTTGATTATGTGGGAGCTGTGAAAATTGATATCATACAGCCCGCATGTCAACACTGTTTAATACAGTACACTGAAGGGGAATGTGGGGCCTCTTGGCTAACTGCTCCATGCAGGGAAAATGGGGCCTCTCATGCTTTCTCAATGTTGGGTAACTTCTTTCTTTCTTGTCGAGGTATTTGCCCTCTGATTTAAGGAACCCAGAAAACATTTAGTCCCGTTAATCAGAAATAATTCAAATACTACACGCCAATTATTATTAACCCAGCTCCTTCATTTACTTCTACAGACAAAAATCAAAAAGTTAAACATCAACATTTGCTCAAACTTGCATCTCGCTTGGACCTGAATGTCTCACGGCCATTTAATCTAAAACTGTGCTGAAGATGTACAAATAAAAAGATCGAATCTGGCAAGAGACTGATAAGGAGGGTTAAGTTCAAATTATAAAACAAGAGCGAAACAAAGGTAATGTAGAGATAAAAAATAACATCGCCAGCAGGGTGTTACATTATGTCAAAAGTAGGTTCCTCACTTGGCCAGAATCTGCTACATTTTATCTGTTTCCAATGACCGGTGCCAGATTTAATTCAAGACGACGGTGTGGATGGCCACCTCAGCGTTGCGCTCGTGGTACTTCTTGTTCTTGCTCCTAATGTGTGCACACTGCGAGCGACTGAAAGCAGAATCAGACTGTTTGTGCACAGCATCTTGGCCAATAAAGCTGATTCTGATTGTGAATTTAAGTCGTAAACTCCAATGGCGGACGAGTCTGTGACTCACCACGTGCAACGCGATGTGATGTTGCACAACAACTCATGCATCTTCTAATCTCATCTCACCATGGGACTGTGGCTGTCCTTAGAGATATCAAACAAAGTGTTGTGTAACCAGGCATATGTGTGTATTTTCATGAAATAAATAAAGCTGGTTTTGTTTTTTCCATTTTGCCAGTCACAAACAAGAACTCTCCATTTCAGACGTCATCCTGTCCGGTCTAAAGGGAGTTTTAGAGCCCAATGTTCTATTAGTTAGAAAAATACCTTAATTCACTTGCATTTGTTCAATTAGTATTGATGCATGAAGGAGTAAAAACAAAACATCTTTTATTTAAGGTGTACAGAGTAGCTCATTGGACGGAGCCAATAAGAGGACAATGGGTTAGCATAGCAATGAAGGGAAGGGTCACTGATCAACCTGCTGGTGTTTAGGAAAAACCCAGTGGGATGACAAGCTTAAACAAGGACCACCTACAACGTCAACCAACTCCGCTAATTGGAAACCATTCATGAGGTAAAGACAGCTCTCCTCACCTCTGCTTTGTTGACAGCGAGTAAAAAAAAAAAACAATAATAAAACAGAGAACGACCCTTAACCTCGACTACACCAAATCTTTTTCTCAGAGAAAAATGACAGAGTATTATCTTATGCCATATGTATTCATGGGTATATGATATGTGAATGTTAAGAAAGCAACATAATTTGCTTAATTATAACCAGAAACATACAGAAATTAATTGTGTTCATCCTAATGACCTAAAACAGAAAAAATAATTTTGTTCCAATTTTAATCAGGGAACAAAAAAATATGTATATATTTTATAGAGTTTATGTAAATTACTGGATTTAACTCTATGTATTATGAAAGAAAAAATCCTAAAAATTACCAAAAGCTGCAGTAAAACTGGATGTAAAATAACATTTTTAGTAGCACAATTTAACAAAAAATGCTGTGTGGTTTTTAGCTTTTTCAAATTAAATCGTAAACGATAACTAATTTGTTCTAATAATAAGCTTGATTTTAATCTGTCTGCAAGTCTTTTTCTGTGTGCAAGTTATAAAGTGCGGAGTAAACACAGTCTGCCTGGAGGAGTTTGTCGTGTCACAGAGTAATTCTCGATGAATATGGTCTGGAGGCGGCTAATTTGTGAATGAAAGAACAGGAAAGCAGAGACCTTTAATCTCATTCATAGAGTCTCTCCCACCGTGCCAAGTCCCAGTGATAGTCCAGACAAAACCAAGAGCATGTCATTGCAGCAACACTCTTAAATCATCCGGCTTCAACAACAGACACACACACACTCATTCATTCAATCTGAACTAGTTCTAAAAGTCATAGGAAGGCTGTAAATGACTGTTCGTGTTCAATTAGAAACTACATTTATAATAAATGATCAGTCTATGTTCAAAACCGCTGACATGTGGAAATCAGTGTAAGGTTTTTGAAACGTTAGAAATGCTGAGGTGACTCATCATCCAGTTAGATAACCCAGTGCTTTGTGATTCAGCTTGTACATCAGGGTTTCAAAATGCTGCGGTAGCAAAACTGCTTATATTTAATAAATAAAATGTAAAAATGCAAGAAGAAGAAAGAATTGCAATACAGCTTAAAGAGGGGTACAAGTCATAGATACGTTTTAAGTGTGTCATATGTTATTTTATTGTACACAAAATCAACCTAGGTCATAATTACATGAACCCAAGAGGATGATACAACTACATAATAATAAAAAGAAGTTATTTTTCTCAATAACTTGCTACATTTAGTAAATATGAGACTGAAATACTAAAATATGATACTAAAATTATCTTTACAAATTTTCTACAAAACATCCTTCTTGTTATTCATAATGTCTAGTTTTAAAAATTACATAACTTCTTTTTAAAAAACTGAGTTTTCTACCAACTGCTTGGCTTTCGAGGGTTAAGCTAATATTTGTCATTTCACTTTGTAGCTTAGTTTTCATTTATCTTCCTCTCCAAGGCAGTAAGAAAATAGCACATTATTTTTAGCACTACAGATAAAAAAAACAAAAAACATCTCTATAAATAGAAGATTCTGGCACCTTTACATGAACAGCCATCAAGTCTCCAAATTGTGTATCTTTTAAAAGCTGGCTTCTGTTGGTTTTACTTAAGAGTGGCTTTGTGTGTTTAAATCAAAGATCTGCTTTGTTTTTGACTGAAACAAAATAAATGTGATTCATGCTAAAAACAAAAAAAACAAAACAAAACAAAGTGTGGTTTTCTCTGTGCATGTCTGATAATTGGTGCATGTCCGCAGAGAGTCACTTGCTGGTGAATCTCACCTTTTAGTGCCACACCACTGTTTTATCTTCTCCTCTCCCTGTGGGACTTCTCCAGCTGACCCTGAATTGACCCACGGGATTCCATGGATTTCCTGGCTGCTGGGAGGTCTGTTTTCCTTTCCTGTCCCGCTCAGCGACTGAAGCTCCTGTCTTTTCCCTCCGGCGGTTAGAGGAGACATGGCTGTCCAACCAGCTGACTCGCTTACACTACATGCTTATGTGCAGATTTATGACTGGCCTGACGGAGGACCAGGCTTGAGGCATCAAGCATTTGGCATCACGCTGCTGATTAAGTTGTACTCAGCTCTCTTTAGGGCTAACAACTCCAGTGTGGGAATTTCATTAATGGGCTGGTAAATTCCTAGTTATTTACTCTGATTATTTCGTTACTTATATCTGAGTAAGAGCTGCTTGCAAAAGCATACAAGGTCTTGACCATTTTAGTTTGTGTCACTTAAATGTGAAGTGAAATTACAATGAATTCAAACTCTTTTAAACAAGAAATCTGAAAAGTGTGGCATGTATTTACAGTTTACCTCTTTTCTTTACTATGATACACCAGCAGAATAACAAGGCGAAACATAGTGTACAGCCAGAGCTGCAATCACAACGGATTCCAGGGCTTGAATGGTCCAGTCAAAGTCCAGACTTATAACCATCTGAGAATCTGAGGCAAAATTTGGAAAAGGAATGTTCAGAGACTGTCTCTGTCCAATCTATGACCTTGGAGTAGACTGCAAGAAAAAAATGCCTCTGCAGCTGAGGCTGCAGTGTAAGCTGGCTATACAAAGTATTGACTCATTATCACTAAATGCAAATCCACACCGCACTTTTCAGATTTTTATTTGTTTAAAAAAAAAAAGTGTTTGAAAGCCACTCATCCTCTTATCTGCTTTAACTTGCAGTCTGATTACTAATAAAAACTCAGGCATGTTATTTGTAACAAGGTAAAACAATATTTCAGTGTTAGCTCAGCGCTGGGTGGGTCAGCACTGCGTGACTCGTAAAGACGTATGCTGTGTCACTGGCGGCAGGCAGGAAATCCGCTCTGTCTGCTCGTGATCTTATCATGAATAGGAAGATCTGCATTCCAACCAGGTGACAGGGACACCGAGCTCACGTCCAAACTCGTTCCTGAATCCTCCTCCTCGTCTGTCTGCAATCCTCCCCTTTTTCTCTTTGTGCTTTTATAGTCGCCTATTAACCCTCGGATTGTCTACCTTTTTGCCGGTCACACCTTGACACACATGCTGTGTGCGAATCCACATGCGTGCAAAGCTTTCAAGTCGGGTCAGGTTGAGCCAGGAGAGCCCGAAATCAGATGAAAACACTGGCCCCGCAGCTCGGCCCGAGATCTAACAAAATGTGAGACACACTGAGCGTCTGGCATCAACCGCTGTACTTGGCATCAAATTTCTAAGAGCTGTGCTTTCTCCAAGGACTCTGGCTGCCTTTCTACCTGCTAACCTTGCTTGCTTGATGCTATTGGCACTCACGCTGAGGACCGATCCGAAACATCTGACACAGTAAACAAAGAGAGATAAACATATAGATGGCAAAGCACCAGAGGGACAAAGGTGGCGGCACAGCAGGGTTCAGCCAGGGTAGACTCACCGCAGCAGAACAGCTGGGTTCGTACACAAACACTAAGGCAACCGAGATAACGCAGCGTGTGACGTAGTCACCACTTTAGAAGAATCGCAAACACTAATTTATTAGTATTAAGCATTTACTTATATAAGGAACATTATTTCTGTCATATTAAAGTGAATTCAGTCAGGTTGAAGTAAATATTTTGAGACTCCAAAATAGACTCAAGCTGCTAGTTGAACAGGACATTTAAAAATCAGATTTTAATGTTTGGAAAGGACAAAAGATAAAAAAAAAAATTAAAAAATGGCGTGCCTCTTAGTATCTTTTCCCAACAGTTGCAAAGACAGAGCTGTGACATAACTCAGCTTAGCACATCTGCTAAAGAAATGCAGAATGGAGCATTTTATGAGAGGAAATGTGCTAGTATTTTCTGAAGGAAAACCGTCTAAACAGTAAATCTCTTTCGCCTACTTTGTTTCCTGTCGCCATTGTTACGGATGATGTGAGAAGCAGACAGGTGCATGAACACAAAAGAAAACTACTGTGTCTGTGAATGACACAACGAAGCCCGTCTCTGACCACAGAGGATAACCAATGTACGCTCAGAGGCTCCTTTATTAGATGGAACCACGAGCGCTGGGTTGAACGCCATTTTACCTTCAGAACCGCCTAAATGAATTAATTGAACAAAGTGTAAGAAAATTCCTCAGAGATTTTGGTCCATAATGACACAACAGCTTCCAGAGTTGGGTTGTAATCCGGTGAAGCCACTGGACTACAGTGAATTCAAATCTGTTTCAGAGGATCTGAGTTTTGTGTCAAGGTGCTAGACAAACAAATCAATAACAATATTGTAATAAACACATGATCAATATCAATAGGTACAACGTCTGATGGAATATTCAGTAATTTCACTGGACTGACTCAGTACCGCACAGCATTCTGGGGGATGTAGGCAGAGGAAACGCTTCACTTCTCAGCGAGGTTGGTGGCATCAACTAACTAACTAACTAACTAACTAACTAACTAACTAACTAACTAACTAACTAACTAACTAACTAAGTATTTGGTTACAACCTGTTGAGTGACTTGTGGTTACCTAGCAACCACCTGTTGAGTAACTTATGCAGCAGAAGTTTAAGGTTTCACTTTGCCTCACAACTGCTTAAAAATAAAAACAACAACATGGAGTGAAAACCTTAGATAAAACAGGAAAGGCCACATTTAATCTGGCAGTATTTTAGATATTTAAAAAAAAAATGAATCAATAATTATTGATATTGACTGATATGAAATGCTTATATCATGATATATTTTTCAGCCATATCGTCCACACCATTACACCTCCAGCAACCTGCAACATTGATACAAGGCATGCTGGGTCCATACTTTTATGTTGTAGCTTCAAGTTGCTACCATGTGATTGGCTGATTTGCATTTTGTGTACAACTCATTTGCAATAATTTGATGCCAAATTATTATTTTTTTTATTTTTAAACCTGAATAAGAACTTATTATTTCCCTTTATGATCACAATTTGAAAAAAATATATTTGGACACATCTACTGGCATTTGCAGCCATATATTGATTTTTTGGATTTAAAAAGTACATTTTATCACTCTTTTTTAAAGTATATATATTGTTGTTTAACAATCTGCTTGTCCAGGTAATCTCTTTACCTCAACTTCTGAAAAGCCGGGCGTAGCGAGTTCCTACAAACTTGCCTAAACTAATTCCTTTATGTTTCAACAGTCTTAAAGATTAAAGCAGAGGTGTAGCAGTAATTGTTGCTCACCTTTTGCTCTATTTTCCACTTTGTAATCGTTTCCAAATAAAACTGTAATGGTAGAAACAGACTCAGAAGTTTCTGCTGACCTTAGAGAATCTGGTTAGGAAAAAAAACATCATGGCTGCTGCCACAGAAAGGTTGTGATTTTGTTTTTAGAAGCACATGGATGCCATTTAAAAGAAATTAAAAAGCGTTTTCTGCTTACTTTGACATTTAAAAACACGAATACCCATTTTTATAATAAACTAGACTGATACGGTAGTGTGTGTTTGTACAGTGTTGCCATATAGACAATAGATAAATAATCCAAAGTGCTTTAAAAATCTAAAACATCACTAAAATTGACTTGTAGAGTAATCTCCAAAAGAAAGCTACAACAAGCAGTTCTACATTCAGTCTTGCTTTTAAAATAATTTCTTCCAATCTCAAGTTTTTAGTCAGTTATTTTCACAGAAGAGGAATACAGAAACTAAATGTTTCCTCAGTTTGTTTAGTTCTGGTCCTGGAAATAAAGAGCAAACATATTTCTGTTTCATGTCGGACCAGCAAGTCTTAAAGATATAAAAGTCCAAAACAATTCAGTGCCGCAGAGACCAATAACAAGATTATAAAACATATCCTTTCACAATCAGGGTGTCAAATGCACCATCACAATGATCTAGCCTACAGAAAGAAAAAGACCGCTCTAGTTTTTCTGTGCTCTGATTTGACAGCAAACTGTTTATTCTCCGAATGCTGTTGAGATGATTGTAGGATTTAGTAACAGATGTGGATTTTATAGCTGAGGCCCATTGCAACACTCAAGCTTCTTGTGTGCCTTTTAGTCTTTAGCCCTCAATGAATCTAGCATTTTTGAAACTAAAAACAATGTATTATGCCTAAATTCAGTTCTTTTCACTTACTGATTTCATGGACACAATGAATCTGTGTCTGTAAGCTGTGGTAATGTGGCGACTGGACTATTACGTGTTGTCAGGCCACTTACAGTAAGACTTATTATAGTAGTGCTGCATGATCAGAGCTAGGGGCAGCAAACAGAAAGATTAGGAGTGCATTCATACCAGCCCACTTTGGTCCACTTTAATCCATCTGCTTAGAAAGTCTGGTTCATTTGCTTGTGCTACTGCTACATATGTGAATGCCAAGCAGACCAGAGAGCGCTCCAAAAGCAGCGCTGGGCATTCTGGATAAACACAACAAAAACAAACACACAAGTCTGGCTCTAGTGGGAGAAATGGCTCGTGGTTTTTTTTTTTTTTTTGCCACAGATAAAAGTGAAATCCTACAACCGCTAAAATTTGAGGCCACTCCATCTTTGTTTGCATTTCTTGAGAAAAAGAAGTTGTACCCAATGTCTTCTTCAGATGTTTTCATGTTGTTTCTTCTTGGTGCAGCACCACCACGGGAGAGGGGAAGAACAGGCTTTTTGAATTGTTTACTCCGTTTGACACAGTGCAGTGTGAGAACGTGGCTCACCAGCAGAAAATGTAACAAATGTTGCAATTTTGGTCCCCAATCTAACCCAGTCTACCGAGCTGTCAGGTGTGAAAACCGAGGAGTTCAGATTTGATTTCTAAAGAACACAAACTATTCCCAGTCTGCAACATAAGGCATGAACAGGTGGATCAATATGTTATGATCAACTGTCGATACAGCAATATCAACAAAAAAAAGTTTTAGATTGATTTCTATTAAGAAATATAATTTAAAACCTTTACCACTGCAGTTTTAGTGTTGTGTTGTGGTGAAGCCCTAACCGGACAGCATCGGAAAGAAGGAGTAAATTTGTAATTGCCGTAATTAAGTCAACGAGAAGTTTTCATTGTGGACGATACATGCCAGTGATCAGGGAAAGCATGATGAAATAAGTACTAAATGGACAACACTTTTTTTCCACTTTATGGTTTTCTCAGTCTTGTCAGGTGAAGCAACAAAATGCTTTCTTAAAGACCCAGCGATAAAGGAAGATAAAAGCTCTGTTAAAAGCTCCCTGAAGCTTTTTAGTCTACCTCCTGGTCGTGCTTCAGCCTCTCTGCCCTATATAAAACACACTTAGCGTGCATTTACAGCAGCCCTAAATACAAGTCCAGCTCGTTTGTTCAAAGAGTCCGATTTGTTTGAGGAGTTGTGAAAGTGCAGTCCGACTGGTGCAGATCAAAGACTCAAACTCTGAAGGGCCTAAACATATAGGTATAGTTTGACTTTAAGTGAACCTTCTGCTGGAGCAGACTTCAACAAAGGGCATTGTGAGTAAACACAACCGAGACAAACATATGTAGCAAAACTGCCAGGAGAAAGAGTTTGAGAAAACATTCAATGCCATTTTAGACAGAGAGGGAGATAAGCGAATCAAAAGGCCTGGTTCATTTGAAAAACTGCATCGTCAAAGCAAAACCAAACCAGCAAACAGCGTCAACCCCGATCGAACTCGGTTCCCAATCGGTCCGGGTCTACTGGACTAAAAGGTGTGAATATGACCTCTGATATAGCTGAGGCAACAGAGCTGACAGCAAACAGCAGCGCTTCTAAAAGAGCATTAAAACTCTCAAAAGTCCCAAGAAAGTTTTTTAATCATATTAGCTACCGGTATCCAACACAGAAAAACAGCATCAGCTCCTTTTATTGATTCATCTGTGCTGTGTCTCATCCTGCTCAGACTGCAGTGGGGGTTATGGCGATCGCCAGCAGCCAGTCGGCACAGGAACTGTGTGAACAACCACAGCATGCTGGTCAAGTTTAGATGCATCAGCTTGTTCTCGCTTTACCTCCATGTGGGTACTGGTACATCTTGCTCAAGAGACAAATATCGCAGTAGTACAAGGGTAAGTCTGTATATTTGCATATAAATCTGATAAGATCGAGGTCAAGATACAAAGCGTTTTACAAGGGGAATTTACTTCCAGCGGTTCTCGGTTTCACTGATGTGCCTTCCATTTTTAGAAACTACAACTGACCTGATATTCTGTTGTCCATTTACTTTAGATGACATTTTAGAGTTGTAATCTAATATGTAACGCACAGATATATTGTGGACAGAATAAGCAGAAAAAGACATCTTTAAATTTACGACTCTTTTCGTTCCCAAATATCAGCTGGTTTCACTTCATGCTAGTGCTGTAGCAAAAACTACTAAATCAATCTACACCAATCTTTGCTCAAGCCACTGCATGGTCCACGAGCCATCCTGAATAAAACCATTTAAAAAACATAGTGAATAGTATAATCACGTAGTTCCTGGGAAGACCGCAACATTTCATCCTGCATCATATATTCTGTAGATGTTCACTATAACAAACTGGCTTGCAACCAGAAAAGGCAAATTTTCAGAGCAAGATTTTCAGCTGATAAAAGGAAGGCTGAACTAAGTACAGAAAATTTGCCCGTCTATCAGCAGATATGCTGGATTTATAAATGTTGGCAGCCTTTTGGAAACCTTAAAGTTAACATAAGAGATTGCATTCTCTACAATATACACACAGATTACTGTTTGGCAACGCTAACTCTGCTAAACATGCTAACCATGTTAACCGCGGCATATATACAAAAATATAACCATAGCTTCCAGTGCCGTTTGTTCACATAGGTTCTGATTTTAAAGTTATTATCAAAAAAATTGGAATTGGCAAAAATCTGCAGTAGATTAAAGCTTTACGTAAACCACCAGAAATTGGTACGTTTCTAATCTTATAATTTTGTATTTATGTCATAATGTAAAGCTTTAATTTTCAACTCCAGTCAGATGCAGGAGTCAAGCCCTACATTTTTAATGCAAATATATTAAACAAGTTAAAACATCAGGCTAATAACAAGGTGAAAGGGAGCATGACCGATAACTTGGATATGTTTCAATACTTACAGTTTCAAGTGAAAGGTTAAAACTACTGATCTTTAAAGTCTTAGAAGACTTCAAACAAATGGCCTTTAAACGGCAACCTTCTTATGTTTGGGTCACACTTTAATGCTCCAGTCTATGTGATTCCTTCAATTCTTTTCATCTATAGCTGCTTTTTGGCTCTGCTGAATCTATGTTGAGTCTTTCAGAGCTTTAAATCACAGCAGTAAGTAGACATCAGTTGAAAAGGTCTCCCGCCAGGACGACAACAAGAACTCTGAATGAAAAGTACAAAAAACATGCCGTTGGATGAGGCCCTGACTGAGACTCACGACACCTTAAGAAGTGGAAAACCGCCGTTGTTATTTTTCTCCAGCCAGTGAGTTTTATGCAGGAATCAACCAAATTTGATTTGAGAGCATTCATTGTATTTATTTGAGTCAGGAAATGAGAGGCAGTCAGGGGAGGAGCAACTGGGTTTGGGCACAACAGAAACCTTACACCTTTTCACTCAGTCTGAGAAGGAATAAAGGACATTTTTCTCACCATTTATGGGTTTATTTTTGCATTCACACCTTTACGCCGTGTATTTCTATAGGTTAATCATGGATCCAAAAAGAAGGAAAGCATAATACACAACTAAAGCTTCAAGAATGAAATGCTGAAATTCCAGTGAATTGGGTAAGACTTTTCTCTTTCTCCTAATTACTATACAATATGATTTCAAGACCATCCATCCATTTTATTTAATTAAAAAGTGCCTTAAAACAGTTGCATAAAACGACACACCTCACGAAAGTACAAAATGTTCATTAAGGCACAACATCCTAGTAATATAGCCTTATCATAGCAAAGCAGCACACTACACCCAAAGTAAACAACAAATGAAAGTGAAACTTTGAAATGAGCCTGTGCTTGTTATTGGGCAGACCTTTAAATACGATACTGAGATATGGAGCCTAACAAATCCATGTTTTCCTTAACAGTGTGAGGCTTATTTAACAGTATATGCGATACTGTATTGGCAGCTGCAGTTTCCAATCTGTTTGGGTCATGTAACTAAGTCGCGTGACCCAAACAAGCCCACCAGGAGAACAATGCAACTATCTTAATAGTCTGCCAATTGCCAAGTGTGTAGGCTTTGCCAAGGGCGTTGGTGTATGTTCTGGATGTCATGATTGAAACAGAACTGGAGAGAAGGTTTGTTTGTTTTTTATATGTGGACTTCAAAGAACAACAAGCTTTACGAGGGTAAACACTGGAGAAAAATTACATTTTATGGAAGCTAAGAGAAAAACACATGGAAGCAGTAAACACTGCTGAATGAGCATCTTATTTTCTTTTAAATAGGTGATAATTTATGCTTTGCTGTTAAGTTCCTGCACAGTTGCACAAACAGAAATATAAATCAAAATCGACAGAAATGTAGTGTTTATGTCCAGTGACTGCTGTCAGTACACATTGTAGTTCACCTTTCATTTAGATGTGGACAGGTTAGTGACAGGCGGCCGGTCATTTTGTCCCTTGGCCATTTCTTTCTGTTGCAGGTTTGATTGTTTCATACCGAACCTTTTCAGGAACTGTCTGCTGCCGGATGCTTCGTACCAACAACGTGCCATTTAATACCTACAAGCAAAACGTTTTGCACCTGCTTTGATGAAAGACGAATTCATGTATTTTTTAAGTTTCTTAGAGTCCACTTTAAGGAAATGTGGTTATTTTTATTACAGTATATGTTTACTACTAGCAGGTCAGTTGACTGGTCAAAACCACAATCACTGGAAATATGGCAGCATGTAAAGTCATCCTCAATTAAACTATGTGAGAAGTCGGCATTTTAATTTTTTCTTTATCTCTGTATTTCATCAAAATCAGAATTTATCAGTGGAAATAAGTGGGGAACACAGTGGTACAAATACATGTATGAAACCATTTGATTGTGGGAAATGACAAAATATTCCACAGTAGTAGCATCACAATTCATGCTGCACATGGACACCAAAGCAATAACTCAATAACAACATTTCTTAATTTCCCACTGAACTTTGGACACGATTTGCTCATCTCAGGATGATGTAAAAGTGGAAGAGCTTTCTAAAAAAAATCAACTAATAATTATCTGACTACCATAAATAGATAATGAAGTGGTACCAAGTACAAGTAACAAACCTGCTTGTGATGCAGCAACACAATTGATCCCAGTATGCACAAGCTATTCAGAATGGAAGCACATCAAAACTGAGCGACAGGCCTCAATGTTGCACAAATATAAAACTTTATTCCTTCACATTTAAACCCACAGAGCTTGTTTTTCTAAAATGCAGATATACAACGGCAGAATATGTAGACTTATAGGTTCTGAATTGTTCATAAATAAAATTAATCACTGCCATCAATATTGCAAGGACTTGCAGTTTTATCGTCATTGTTATTGTCATAACAAAGATATTTTGAATAATGTCAACTTTGTATTAAAAGTGTCATAATTTACCGAATGACGGTTTATGACAACAGTCATAAATATTCATGAAGGCTTATTCATGTTCATGACAGGTGTTATGTCATGTTTATGACAGTGTCATGTCAGTCTTATTCAACCCCCTTCAAATAAAGTGTTACCAAAAGGTTTTATATCAACTCAAAGTGTGTTTCATATGATTTTTTTATGATTGTTGTAGAACAATTCAATCAGTGTGTGATCAGTCTGTTTCACATTTTGAGCAAGACATGATCAAAGAACAGATTTCTTAAAAGACAAAACTATTACCCTTTGATTGAGAAGGGTAATATCTTCAAATTATCTAAGCTGCAACTTCAACTTAGATAACGCCATCGTCATTAGTCAGCCATGGTGCACTGCTGATGTTCTCGTGTTGTTCTCACACTATTCAGAACATTGGGGTGTAAAACACCCCATTGACTCAACCTGCATTCTAAGAATGAAAGAAACTTGATTCTAATGTGTAATGATGAACCTTTGAGACATTTCTGAGATTGCAAAAAGACACCAGACTTTGATAGAGGACTGTGTACCGTTACTTAAGCTCAGGATAAACAGAAACAGCTGAAAGTCTAACAGGTTGTTCTAGTTTCAGCTGCGTATAGAACAACCTTACCCACAAAGAGTAATCTATTTCTATGGCTATGCGCATTAACCAATACCATGCAGAGTAATTGACATATAACATTTTTCGGTTTGCCCCCTGACTGAGCGTTGCCTTGGGCAGTGGGCCATACTGTCCATATCAACAAACACAACTGGGAAGTGGGTGTCGCTTCAGGCTTGAGTTCACTGAATCGTTTCACTTAGTCTTTTGTCTCCTCAATCTATTGATAGTTTTTATTTTTTTATTTCTCTGCTACAGGTGGTTCCTTTTTATTTCTTTGCATACCGTATTTAAAATTCAAGCATTTCTTCAATTCCACACAGTTCCAAAAAAAAGAAAGATAAAGAAAGAAAGAAAGAAAGAAAAACATGATTTCACATGATTCACCGCTCTACGATTTGTTCTGTTCCACTTTGGTAAATGTGAAAAACTCTCCTTCACTGGCGCAAGAAGCAGTTGGTGAGAGCAAATAAACACTGATTTTGATTTGTGAGCAGTTGACTTGTTGAACTAATCAATAAAGGCTCACATCTGTATGATTTAAGCCACCTTAGATAGTTGTTCATGTTGTGATAGGAAAACTATGACTTTAAAGCATGACTGTGTAAAAGCAGTGATAAGGAATAAACAAACTCAGTTCCTGCTACACAAAAACACAAAAGAATAGGAACTGGATTAAAAGGCTTAATTTATCAAAAGGTTCCTGCACATTCACATTTAAAGCAAACTAAAATGCAACATTTATTTTTGTATGTTTGTTGAGTAGAATATGGACAAATCAAGTGATAAAACTGCAAGTGCCTGCATCCATAAATCTGACTTCCTTCATAAGCAGCATCACTGTCTGTTGTGAAACAAGCTCAAGTGAATACTAAAGTATCAAAGATCCAAATTCGGTTAAAGTCTAATATGTGATATGTAAAATAAATAACTCACAAAACTTGAATTGTGCAAAAAAAAAAAAAAAAAGACGACTTGGTTTTCCACAGACTGGCACAAATGTTGACATCAGATTTGTGAGGATGAGGAGCCAGGTGACGCCCAGGATCAAAGGAAGACAATATGCCTGTATACATTTTTAAAATGCCTCTCAAAGTCCAGGAGATCGCAGGAGCAGACAGAGAGCGGAAAGCACCGGGGGAAGCTAACTTGCTATGGATCTGCTGAATGGAAGGTCACCATACGCCATGTTTAATTAAATTATTGTCCACAGGGATGATGACCACACAAACACAGGCACTGCAGCCAGAGCAAGACGTAAGAAAACTGAGCAGCTGCAAACCAACAAAGACCCTCATGAGAACCAACACTGTCACAAAAACCTGGTTTGTACATTTTCACACAAGAGATTCAAAGGTGGGGAAAAAGGGAAAAACTTGCATCATTGATATTTATAATGTTTTATGTAAATCTGTGTAGTTCAATATTTTGTTACTAATATGTAAATGTTGTTAGTAGTTTGGATTTTTTTTTTATTTTTACACAGTATCTAAGCTGTGAAAATAAGAGCAACCAATAAAGGGATGTTGATTTTGAACTAATTGAAACTATTTTAATATCAAGGCTACACTTGTGAAAGAGCAAGTCAGAGCTCAAGGTGCATATAAACATATTTCATATATTTATATATTTAATGTTTAAACGTGGATAATTTATAGAGGTTGTTCATCTAAATTATGTAACATGAACGTGATTCAAGCTAAAAATATTTAGCTGTGGCATGAAATGTTTTAAATTATTATTATTACTTATTTACTTGATTATAAATATCCACGCAATTTAATACGGAAGGAAATTACTGACTTTAAAAATATTTTTCAAAGAATGTTCTGGGCAAGACAGACAGCACTAAGGAGCAATTCATGAGTTAGCACAAAACATGTACTAGCATTAGCATTGAAATCAGTCAAAACATCTATTTGTACCTCCTCAATGTCATTATGAAGCCCCTTTAAAATGTTCACTGACCTTAAGGTCATTCGGAAAGAAATTCCTGGTGTGAGATGCAGCGTATTTCAATACTTTTTTTTTTTTAAATAATACGACATTCTTACCATAAAAATAAAAAAAATGTGCTAGTAACTTTACTGTCCATATTTTTTGAAAAGGAAAATGAAAGGAACAGTCCTAAGACAAAAACCTTGACGAACATCACTAGCTAAAGAAATTGAACTGGAAGTGAAACTGAAAATGGACATGGTGTTCTTTGTGAAAGATAATTATGAAATGAGTCAACAGTGTGATCAGAAAGCTGGTTAGTCTCTGCCTCAATAATGTGTTATTTACAGTATCAAATTAGTTTGATAAGTCAAGAGAAAGCACCAAAATATTACTTCTTATTAAGTGTTTCCATGGTGTTAATTACCAGACTGAAAGCGAGGCAATAAGGATGCTATTTGGCAAATCCAAAGTAAATTTAATTACTTAATATTTTGGAAAAAATTCAGATAATTTCTGATCAATTCTGTCACTTAATTACATTTTTCTAAGGAGAGTGACTTTCCAAAAATGTTTTGCCTTTTGCAAAAAAAATTACACTGAGGTTTTTTTTTTTATTATTATTATTCCAACAGATCATTGTAGCAACACTTACAAAAGAAACAAGTGTGACCTAAAATCACTTCCTTTTAGCAGGGAATATAAGAGATTACAGCTCAAACTGCAGAAAGTTGCTACAAAGCTTTAGTGAAAAGAGACACTGGAATCAGAAGTACATTAATTGTTCAATTTTCTAGAGTTGGTCTCAAAGCTCTCACAATCTGCGTCATCATCAGAATCATTACTGTCCGATAATTTATTGCATGCATCACTGCCCCTTCAGAATCTGAAACCAAACCAGAAGCACCTGTAATTTATTGTACCTAAAATTCTTAACTACCATGTCTAACGTACAGGGTTAAAAATGCAAATGGCAGAAGTCACGACACTATAAGATAGGTACAAATCTGCAGCGTGCGATTATTTGACGGATGGACAGAGCAGAAAACATAAACATTAAAAGTGTGTGATTGAGATTAACTCTCTTATTAAATGTCAGTGAACAGGGCGGAACCACTTGGATTTCTAGAAAAATCCCAATCATTTGACTAAGTGTAATAAATTTTATTACATCATGCATTACGCTGCATTTTACAGTCATATTCAGTGATTTCATCCAACATTTGGTCCGCATCACAGTAATCACAGGATCCTAAAGACAGCTTACTAAAAGCAATACTTTCTCCCCCTTTTAAAAAAAGGAACAAATTAGTTTATTTTCTAATACGTAAAGAGAAGACAGCTTCATCACAAATAGCTGACATCCGGCAATATCTGTTCTGATGGTTCAAACAGCAAATATACCTTAATAAGCATCAGTGCAAACCATCTTGGAACTCCTGCAGAAGCTAATATCTGTGGTCTTTCTTATCTCCACTCTTGGAGGTTCAAACAATGAATGGTGCACCTGTGTTGGCTTTGCAGCATTACGCCTTGGTATTTCAACTCCCCAAGCTGTATTTATTTCTCAATTATTTTAGATATGTTCTATAATAAAATCCACATATAGGCAATTTTTTTTCTGAATAATTTGTTATTATGTTCCACAGAAAAATCTGAGAATACGCGAATTTGCAAATATTGAACCAGGAATAGGCAGGACTCCACAGTGTTAAAATAATAAAAAAGTTTTATATGGCTGACATTACTTTTCAGCAGTAAATTATAAAAATGTAATTGTACAACACAATGTTTTATCAACATTGGTGCCTGGTTTTATTAAAAGCCGGATTCTGTTTAGGAACACATGCATCCAAGGACCGGCCATGTTTATAGGAGCATCAGGCTCTTAAATGCAAAAATAAACACATAAACATTGTTCTATATAACTGACAGACACATTTTATATTTCAGAGGCTGTTTTGCTTTTGCAACATAATTATATGTAACACTTTATAATTCCCGATGTTACATTAAAAAAAAAGTCACATTGTCAAAAGTGAACATAACCACGAAAGCGCGATTCATAATTCTGGGAATGTAGTCATCATGGTCTGGTGGGATTTTTCGAGGGGTGGGGCATATTCCGCTTTCAGATGGGAAACGAGGAAAAAAAAAAAAAAAGAAAGAAAGAAAGAAAAAACTTCGCTAACTTACGCGGCAGCGGAGACAACGAAGAGCTGATTTTACCAGCAGATATAAATGTCTGTCCCGATGCCCACGGAGGTAGCGGCAGACGTGATTTTGTAATAAGTTCTCCCACAGCCGGCCCCCTCTCTCTCCCTACCCCCACTTCCATAAACACATCCAGGCACCGACGCGCTATCCCAGCACGGTACAGTCACCCCCGCAAAAGTTGCTCTCCACCATTGACTTTCTCAAACGAGTGAGCAGAGCGATATCGACATCCCCACTGTGGCTCCCACACATATAAATACTACAAAATAGCAACAGCGGGCGTCCAGCGTGACAGGAGCGAGCGGCAGAGACCCCCCCTCTCCCCCCCGTCTCCAACCCCCTCTAACCCAGCTTGACACTCAGCGGACCTGGGGTCCTTCTCCGGGCTGCGGATTCACTCCACCAAGTCTTTAAGTTGAATTCAGAGCGTTTAGCTTCTCAAGGACACTGCAGCTCACTGTCACAAGCTCCCTATTTTGTCGCGACGGACGCGGGTTTGTTGCCCCGCAGGAGGAGGAGGAGGAGCGGGGGGGGGGAGGTAGAGAACAAGCCGAAAACGAAGGGGGTGAAAAGCACGAAAGCGTTTTACCTTTTTGCTGTTTCTGCTGTTGTAGCCGTTGTAGGGGTTGATTCCTGCCCTTGGCGGTACGGAGAGCAGCATTTTTCTCGGCGCTATGTCCGGAGCGGCGAGCTCAGCCCAGGCTGCCAGCTGACGTCAGCAGCTGGGGAAGTGAGAGCCTGGAGTCCCGCTGCTAGACTGCGAGTGGTGCTGCTGCTGCTGCTGCTGAAGCTGCTGCTGCTGCTGCTGCAGGACGGGGCCCCGCTGCTGGCCCCGAGGCCCCTGCAGGGCTCCAGCTCTCCAGCTCCATTAGGGGTCTTACATAGGAGGCCTTTAGATCAGATTCATTCACCGTCCAGTGTTATCTCACTCACCAGGGGACTTTGGCAGGGACAAACTGGACAAAAAGGGGTATGTAAATTCAATTACCAACATTTTAAATCCACCCCTGGACCCATGTTGCTCCTTTAGAGGAATTACAATAATACCTTGTACAACAATTAGCAACAGTGACGGTCCTTGCAGTAGTGGCGTCCTGGTCGAGCCCCTCCTGCAACAGGCCCCCACTCGCCCCAAAACACAAACTCTTCTGACAAATCCCAGCCAATATTTTCACTATGCAGCTTCCAGGTTTTACCACATAGCACTCTTATTCCAACTTGGTAAAAACCAAACATAGGGTCTGGACTCCCAGCTATTGAGAAGCGATTGCCTGCTGGAGGTTTTGGACTGTGCTGAAGTTTTACATTTTAATCAATCTCTAACGTTTGACTGTGACAGCTCGATGAAGCTTATCTGGAATTGTGTGCAGTGTAAGCAACCAGAGGGCCGTCTTTGCCAGCAATAAAATGTTTAATACATTCCTCTCACTCCGACTTTAATTGCTCCACATTTGGAAGCACGGCCAGCACAGGCTGAATGGTTTCGATCACTTCCTCCACTGCCATTACCAAACTACAACACTACGTGGGCAGACTGCAATTCTAAAAACAGCACAGAAAATGTTTGTCGATTGACTGATTTCTATTAAGCTGTAGAAATCAGGCTGAATGGGAGAAATTCAAGAGAGAGCACTCAGAGGAGATGAGAATTGAGTAGAATTGCATGAAGGTAATGGCCACACTTTTCTTTTTCAAACATCTTTTACTTTTTTTTAAAATTGATAATAGTGCTCTTTCACCTCTGAAAAAAATATTTATTCTCCACTTTTAGAAGACAACATGAGCAGCTAGATTAACTTTAACAGGAGGATGCAGCACCTCACCACATAAAACATTATTTCAGGTGATCTTCCTGCTGTTTTGTGACTGTAAATCAATGGCTTGCCCCTCCTGACTTTTCTCATGATTTCTTTAAAAAAGTTTTGGATCTTATTTTAACAAACTTACATGCACATAAAGTGAATCATATAAATGAACAGGAGCCACACTTATCCTGTGGCTCCTGGCAGGTTGATCATTTAAAATAAATTATTACACAATAATAGAAAAAAAAACTGATACAGAAAAGTCTATGTAGAGTAAGGAAAACTAACATATTTTTTTCTTTTATTTGTTTTGGTGCACAAAGGTAACCTGAGTAAATGTAAAAGCTGTTATTAAGGGAGTACTGAAGTTATCTTTTGCCAATGATCAGAAAAAGGCATCAGCCCTCATGACCCTGCAGTAGGTATATTTAATTTAATTTAAATCCTAAAACGTAAACCCGTGTCGGAGAGGCGGGAACATCCCTGACATGTTGATAGGCCATCACAGGGCAACACAGAGGAGCTCAGAAGAACAAGTATGCACACAAGCATTCATACCTAAGGGCAATTTAGAGAAACCAATTAGCCTAACAGTCATGTTTTGCAGCAGCAGAAGCAGCAGCAGCGCTCCAAAGCTTGGGGGATTTTTGTCTCCTCCCTCTAAACTTTCCCTGTTGGAAAGATCAACTCTGATTGTGTTTCTAATGGGAGCTTCCAAAGTTGTGAACATCAACACCCATTACATGTTCTCATGAATTTCAAAATCTGAAGAGTTGCTAAGAGAAATAGGTCTTTGTGTTGCGTCATATTTATACCCCAGGGAAGCATAATGTCTAGATTACTAATTAAAAAGTAAAGGATAAATAAAAAAAATAAATATTTTGCAGGAACTGTTTGAAGTGCCATCTCTGCTTTAAATCTGAAATGTGAAAAACAAACAAACAAAAAAAAAACCTCCTGAGTGACCAAAATCTACAGGTCATTCCACCCAGAAACGTGTTTAGTTTCTAGAGACAAACATCCTGTTTGTCATTCAGTTGCAGTATTTGGTTTAATATTGTAATCTTTTTCTTTTTTCTGTGCTTAGTAACAGCTTTGTATTTGTTGTTGTCGTCTCGATTTTTATTGTTCTTAATGGCTTGAAAACAATAACCAAATTAGATTATGACAAACATTTAAGGCATTTAAATAAAAAAAAAGCACAACAAACAGTTTAAACAGTTTGAGTTAAACGCAGCTCACAATGAAGACATTTCTAATAAACGGTCTGAAGTGACCAGCCTGATCCAATCAGAGCAGTAGCTGCACCACCATTAATGTCCAATAGTTTCTTCTGAAGGTCACAGACGAAACCTGTTAAATCACAGAGACACACAGAGAAGGTACTAAACCAAAATATTCTGCCTCCCACTTTGTACCCAGGACTCCTTCATTTTCCACTTTGGCTTCGTTTTTGTATTCAAACATCTCCTGGATTTTTATTGCTGGCAGCAATTGACATGAAAATGCACCAGAAAGAAACAGAGGCATTTAAAGCAATCAATACAAACCACTTGTGAAGCAACTTGTACACCTCCTTCTTATAAACTCGATTACAAACAAAAACAACAGTTCTGCCTTTGGTTCAGGTTGTTCCGTGGATTTTACTTCAGGCTGAAGAAGCTGCGGGTGAAAATTATTTTTTGACAGCATGTGGAGCTGCCACGAGCAAAGAAGTGGTAAAAAGGCACCTTTTTAATAAAAAAAAAAAGAAAAGAAAAGAGGCATCTGTTGGATGGATAAACAGTCTCAGACTATATTGTGATATCTCGCCAGCTGCTTGGCAACACTGACTTCTTATGAAGTTCAAGCTGCTTACAGCGCCAGTCAGAAATTTACAAGCAGTCATTGTAGGTAAGATTTCTTTTTCTTTTTATTTTTTTCAGGGGTGATGACTGTAAAACAAGTTTAAAAAATTTGGCACTCAGGTTTGAAAGTGTAAATTTATTCCACTTGTTAAACCATATATACAGTATGGAAACAGACAAAGTGTCTGCGTACACTTCCTCTAATGTCGGATAAACATCTCTCAGCTTCTTCTTGTTGTCTGACTGGACATTTAGCCATTCTTATAAATAAAATTGTAAAAGTGAATCAAACTGTTGCACACCGAGGACAGAAAATACTCAGAATAAATATTAATAATTGACAAACACCAGTGTCATGAACTGGAAGATGTTGGCTTCACAGTGACTGAGAAGGTCCCCAACAAGAACCAATTCACTTTAAGAAAAAGTTGGTTAGAAACATTCTTTCCTGGCAGGAAATTGTCAGGACACTTTCCACTGAGAGTATGAACATTTCCATCAACTCTAAAATTGACTTCATCCTTAGTTTAGCAATTTATTATGTCAAATTTACTGACACAATTGATTAGTTAGTATGTTAGCAGTATATCTCCTGGTGCATTCATAAACACTTATTATTTAAAATATTTTCTGGATTTCTACAGTGTATCTACATTTCTAAAAAGAAATAGTATCATGTGTTACATATATTGTAATGAAGCTCAAATTTGTAAATTTCCATTTAGGAAGCCATGCCATAATTTCCTCTGGAGGAATGGACAATACAGAGGACGCACCCAGTTGAGGGTTTGTTTCACTCCTACTGGTTCTTTGCACAATGTGGATGTAGTTTTGCCTCCAAATAACTTCAGCTTCACCTCAGTTCACAGCTTTCAGATCGACAGGTGTTGCAGCAGAACAATGATCCAAAACAAACATCAGAACTGATTTTGGAAACAAAAATTCGACTGACACTGAGCTTGGGGAATGGCCCACGCCCTCGCCCTACTACATAAAAAAGCTTGGACTTTAAGAAACCAATTAATTTAAATGAAACCTTCCAGTTCTGATACAGAGGAATCAAAGACCCATCCTGAATTGCACTTGCTGCATGTTGATGGCCACAGAAAGCTCCTGGTTTCTTTACAACTCCAGAATAATCCACTTGCCCAATCTGCAAATCATGCTAACTCTTGATATAATTTATGGTGCATAGAATGAATTCTGAATGATAATAATCATAATAATAATAATAAAAAGCAAATAATTACAAACATGAACTTAAATGTGCTGATTTTCTATTGTTTGGAATGCCATTCCTGTTTTTGCACTCAGATACTTTTGTTACTACTGTTATTGATGGGAGCAGTCGGCTTGGGATTGAGGTACAAATTGCTGTTAGTGATTAGTTTGAAGCTTAATGGCTACATTTACACCCAATGTTATAATAATAATAATAATAATAATAATAATAATAATAATAATAATAATAATAATAATAATAATAATAATAATACATAGTAATTGCTGCTATTATTATTGTTATTATGAACATTGTTTGTAGGCATCTTTACAGGGAGAATTTAAAATATAACTAGAATGATGACAGCATGTAAACTGCTGACTGGGATTATAGATCCAAATTTTTCTTCAAAAAGATCCAAAGATGTTATTTAATAGAAACATTTTGTGTGATCTAAATGAACGCCGTAAGTGTATATGGAAACTTTGTGGAGTTAAAAAATGAAACGCTCGCTCTGCCAAAGTTCAAAGCGTCATATAAGACGCTTTGAACTTTGGCTCTGCCCCGCTGCCTTCCGGTCAAGAGGCCTATCTGCGTCTTTTCGTTCGCTGGCATTCGGGAACACACAGTGACATTGTCTCCACTCAGCAGAACCTCGGTCTGGCCCGACCAGCTACACTCTGACGACATGAACATTGTTTGGATATCAACAGGCCTGTTGCTAGGGAACCCAGCCCCCACCCATCCACAAAGAGCGCTCCGGCCTGTGGCTTCATACCTATTACCTCCTGGGTAATGAAGTTGTTTTTGTGGTTCGCTTTATGCATGCACATGCTTTTAAGTGTGATTTTGCATTTGTGGAGGATTTCCTGATATTGTTTAGTGAGTATTTTGTGTGTTCCTTCCTTTTTTTTTCTTTTTTTTTTAATTTAACACAAGGAAGGAAAATACTTTTTTTTTAATGTAAATCAAAGGTTTGTCTAAAATAAACCGAAAAGGATCCTTCCTTTCTTGATAAGTACGGAAACGTTGATACTAGATAGGCTGCAATCTAGCTATTTTTCGTGCAAGTTTTGTGCGAAAACACAAAACAAATTTGCCAAAGCCCTCATTCGTGCAGCTATTTAAAGACAGCAGCACATGTTAAGGAAGTTCCACCCTTCGCCTGCATTAACAACCAACACACCCAATCTCCCACACACTTGCACACACATGCTTATGCAACAGTGTCAATGCAGTGGGGGATGTACCTCCATCATTAAAGCAGAGGAAGGGGACCTTGTGTGTGTGGAGGAGAATGGTTATGAATGGTACGGACGGGTTCAGGGAGTTCATGTGTGCCTGAGGGCCTTGGTCATTGTCACCACGGCTGAAGGGTTCAAGGTCGAGAGCCGGAGAACAACAGCGGAGGAGGAGGGTGCAACGTAGGAAGGGAAACATCAATTAAAAGAATGACATTTAAGCATTCAGCTTCTTTCCCCGCAGTTGGCAGTCAAAAACAGTAAGACACGAGCTGAATTTGGAGATGATTACTCTTGTCGTTTGTTTCGCAACATTCTTACAGTTACATTTCAGGGTAATGGTTGTGTAAAGTGCAACTCAAGACTTTCAAAATGTATTCCATGTGTGTGTGTGTGTGTGTGTGTGTGTTTTTTTAAATTATTTTTTAAAGTTGTTGTTATATATGGAAGGTTGAAATCCTGTCTCCTCTCATCTGCAAGTGGGGAAATCTTTTGGCGCGAGCTGCATTCCTGTTTTACAAGATGACAAAATGTGGTCAGAGAGAAGCACAAGCAAACAAATGGATGTACATGCATGCTTTACGTGAGAACAGTTACTTAACATGTCTGCAGAACAGACCCAACAGACCACACACAGACACACACACACACACACACACACACACACACACACACACACACACACACGCACACACACACACAGTCAGTCAAGCATTCCTGGAGGATGGCATGGGGTTTTTCAGGGTGTGTTTTTTTGCAAACGTTTAAATATATATCTGTATACTTTTATATATGTAAAACAAAAAGGTTTAAGCCAAGTCATATAGATTAATAGTTATCACTGACACTGATCATCTGTATGTAAGCTTTTGAAATCAATGAAAGTTATAAAAAAAAATCTCAGCAACAAATAAAGATTCTGTGTAAAGTTTTCTGGCATTTAGGAAATAGAAATTGTTTGAGTAATTCTCGCGGACTTAAAACAAGAGAGGTTTGGTCAGATTTAACTATAAACAATGAGGAAAAAAAACATGTATGTGTTTTTATTTGCTGTATGTAAATAACTGGTTTCAATTTTGTATATTTAAAGTTTTCAAACCCCTTGAAATTTAATGCGTTTTGAAATATCAAAAGCTCCCAACTTTATTGATACATTGTATAACAGATCAAGATAAAAGACAGGGAATACGATCTTCAATTTTTCAACTTTCAACAAAGTTTTTTTTGGTTGTTGTTGGTGAGCTATGAAGACAAAACTGTGTTGTTTTGTGATTAATTTGAGGCATGAAAAGAAAGAAAGAAGCAAAAGAAAAACTGAAAGAAAGAAAGGAAACAAGGCAGGAAAAGTGAGTTTGAAGAGGGAGACGAGAGGCTGGTGATGGAGTGGGAGGAAAGGGGGGACGGAGAGGGGATGTGGGCAGGGGTGGAAGGAGTGAGGGAAGCTAAGCGGATGGGGGAAGGGCTGTTTGTGCATGCTTCAAATTCCTTAGGTGTTATCAGCGTTGCTTGCTCCATAATTGTTCCTTTCGAGGAGCGAGAAAAGAAGAAAAAAAGAAAGAAAGAAAAACTTGCAGAGAGTGTACAGCACTTTAAAGGCAAGAGGTCAGAGATCTTTGAATTCAGTGGTGACATTGTTGACTGAGCTATTCTGAGATTGCAGGGAAGCAAAATTAGAGAGTATGTGCAGCTTTTTAAAAACACAATAAAATGTAATATAAAAAAAAATTAAAATGAAAAAGAAAATGTATAAAAACCCAGTTGTGGTTGTAAAACTAGCCTGGCTCAAATAAAAGGTCTTAGAATTTAAAGTACGTGAAAATGCAGGAAAGATTTTTTTATTTGATTGTCATTCAGTTTTGTGTTGCTTGTGAACTTATTTTATTTTTATAGTAGAAACATAATGGTAAAAACTCAGCTGCCTGCTGAGTTTCAACTGCAGATTTTTTGCTGTTGCATTTAGAGTCCTCCAAAAATGTATGTTTATTCTGGATTTTATTGACTCAAAATTAATTGAATTCCTTTGTTTTTGTTTGTCTATTTGATTTTTACATTTTAATAAAGATTGCATTTAAAATAGAAATCCAGGGCATTTCAATGTCCAGCAGAGCAATCTAAATAATATGCTTTACATACAATTTCTTCTTTGAGTTTCCTCTTTCAGTAAAAGAAAAAAAAAAAAAACACTTCTGTACAAAACAGATATTCAGACTGGTCATAGATTACTTTTTTTTTTTTTTTTTTTTTTTTAAGATTTAGTAAATGCTGTTGGTTCTTTAAACTCTAGTTGGCGTTCAACAAAACCTGAAACATTCCTGATGTCAAACATATGGAGAAGATACATAAATGTCTTGCTATTCATTTTATGACAACAGGGCTTACTATATATATATATATATATATGTATGTATACATACATATATATATATATGTATGTATACATACATATATATATATATATATATGTATGTATACATACATATATATATATATATCTCTACTTGCATCTCTACTTTTAATCGTCGTTCTCGCATTAGTGTGGCTTGGACAGCTTCATGGGGAACACAATGCTCTCTCTTCTGATTGGCCAGTTCAGCTGGACACGGTCCAATCAATTTCTAGAAAAAGATTGTCCGTTAAATTTGCACTTGCAACTCAGGATGAACTAGAGCTTATAAATGAATCGTAAATGTTAAACTTTCCCAGAGAGCCACCTTTTGTTTTTTTCTAGAAGTACAAATGTTTCATTGTTTTAGCGTGTGACGCTTAATTTTCAGGTATTATTTGCCTGGAATCTGTGCTCAAACGCTCTTTAGTTGTTTGAGTAATAGTGACTTTATTTGTATTCTCTCAACTTAAAAAACAAGCCCATGGTAACACTCCACCCAACACATTTTTCTTGCGCATTCTTCTCAACCACCGTTTAAATGCTTTCATGCACTGGAAAGATTAGCCACTTTTTGCAGATGTGAGTGATAAAATAATTGCTGTGGATATCATTTATTCCACTTCTGAAATGGCTGCAACGAGTGCTTCATACCATCTTCCCTTTTTGATGAGAGACACAGCACTGGTGGGATGCACGCACACACAAACGCAGGACGGGATTCTGGGAACTTTGATTGATGAGGTAATCCATCTGGCTCCGAAGCACAGGGAGGGGAAAGAGAGAGCGCACCAGCGAAGGAGAGAGCAGAAGATGAGTAATGATGTACGTCCAAATCATGTTGCAGATCAGAGAAGGAAGCATGCTGCACATATTTGAAGAAAAAGTTTAATCATTGGTTTTGTTGAAAGAACCAGACGTCATTAAAACGTCTTTGATTAGTTTGTGTTTTATTAGCCGGTGTTTAATCACACACAGGCTCCAGTCTCCGGACTTTGACCCGGCTCCCATCACAGCTGCTCCAGAACTGGGCGGAGGCCCATCACGATCCTCCACTTGTGGATGAAAGGATGACGCATGAAATGTTCGCTCCAGTCATGACACAGACCAGATGAATGGTGTTTTCACTTACTCCAACTATATATATATATATATATATATATATAAAAAACATGCTATTGTTTTTCTTTCTTTCTTTCTTTCTTTGTTTCTTTCTTTCTTTCTTTCTTTTTTTGTCAGGAAACAAACCAAGCGGTTCTGTGAAAAAATCCAAGCTGCTCAAGACGAAGCAGAGAAGAAACGTTTTCCTAATAGAGGACGCCGTCGTTTTTTTTTTTTTTTTTTTTTTGTGCCATGTTTCAGGATTTTCTTTAAGGTTTCTCTTAAAATAAAATGTCGCGATGTTGAATAATGCTATAAATTTTACTGAAGAAGTCAGAGTAATCCGGTTGTTTTATAGTTCATTGAGACAGCGAGCTGGAAAGTACACTTCAGTCATAAAAATGTGTCTCTAAATGCCACATGGCTGCAGCAGTAAAATGCTGGAGAGCTCCATCTTTACAGTGGCAGGCTAAAGTATTCACATCCCTTGAACTTTTACACATCTTCTCACATTTCACATTCATGTATTTCACTTAGATTTCATTTGGCGGACCATCACAAAGGTTTCTTACTGGACGGAAAAGAATAGATGTGTTTAGAAGTTTTTTTTACAAACAAAAAGTGGAAAATTCAGTGCAGTTTACCTCCAGGCGCCACCTAATTTTTTTGGAGACTTACTTACCTTGTTACGCTCAACGTACTCCGCCTTTCACTATGGAAAGCAGTGATGGCAGCATCACACCATGAGAATCTTATTTATCAGCTTGAACATGGAATCTGGAAGGCTTTGATGGCAAGACTGAAAGATCCTGAGACATAACTGGAACAGCTATGCAGCAGTTCAGATCGAAGCATGTCCATGTGTTAGAATGGCCCAGTCAAAGTCCAGACAAAAATTCAATGATAACCTATGGCAAAAATGGAAAGTGATCGTGATACATTTGGCAAAAAAAAAAAAAAAAGGAAAAAATTTCACTCTCTCTAGCTGGAAGAGAAATATCCAAATAGCAGCTGTAATGTTAGATTGTTCTTCTGACTCAAGACGGCTGAATGGAAATTAATGGAAAACTTTCTCTATCTTTATTTATAAATACGTATAAAACCATACCTTCTATTTTCCAATTTGTGATTTTAAATGAGGTATGGATTCTTCTACACTGCAGTGCAGACATATCGGACGGGCAGCCACACAGGCCAGTATTTACATAGGCCTGCTGGAGTCGATCTCTGTGATCTCTGTCTGTATCGCTCTCTTTCGCAGCCAACATATACAAATGACCTGAACATGATCCACTGAGGTGGATCCAAGTCAAACAGGTCATGCATGAGATCGGCACAACATTTTGACGTCTTCGGCTTTCACTCTGGGAAGCCGGGCTAGCCGAACTAACGAAAAGATTAAAGATTTTCTTAAACCGAAAGAATGATTTAGTTGAGCAGTTGTTTTGTAAATGCATATTAATCCGGGCAAAGATGTCACGAGTAATGCGTCTCTTGTTTGGGTTTTCCCCCCCGTCTGTGTTATACTTCCATCTGCTGGTAATTTGTTACAAACACACACCCAGCCTGACTGACGCACATGTAAATTACTGTCTCGTAAAGGCAAAAGGCTGGAAAAGCGGAGGCGTTTGTAGAGTTAGAGGCAGGTCCTCTGCAGACGTTCACACAGATTAAAGCTAAGAGCCAGACGTTTGTCACCAAACACAGCGTAGACACAGTTTACCAAGAAATAAAACAAAATGTCACTGTTGATGTTTCTGACTCTCATTATGCTGTTGTAAGTAAAACTATTCAGTTAAGATACAATCTTCCACAAGCACAGGAAATCACAGAAGGCATGAAACAACTGCTCAGAAATTTTTTGTATATGTATTTTTTAGTTTCTCTCTTCTTTGCTCTTATGTTCTTAATTAAATACTTTCTTTAAACACATTTGCTTGGACTCTGTGTGTCTAGATCTTATGAACAGCAACAACAAAAACAATACACACACTATGAAATAATTTCTGAGGAGGTCCTAGAGGTCTGTGCTACTTCTGGTGAAAATGATCACTGATGTATATAATAAATCTTGGAACTCACTGAAAACTGCAACTTGCTAAAACCTCAATGTCAAAATCCTTAAAAAGCCTCCATGTTTAAAAAAAGTCTCGTCTTGGTCTCAAACCTGCTGGATGTGTTTTTTTTTTTTCTTTCGACCAAAGCACACAGTAGTAACATCTGTTTTTATAAATTTAAACTAAATGTGAAACTTTTGAAGGCAAAAATGTTTTTCTTTTTCTTTGAAAATGTCACCTGTGCTTCTATGTGTTGAGGATGAACAGATGACTATAAAATCACGAGGGAAAAGCACTTTCCTCTGAAGATATATGGACGTTTTTTGTGTCTGTGCAACACAAAAGGAAAGCTAAGTGAGTTATTCCATTTACTCTGCCTCCAGCTAATGCCAACGTTTACATGGATGAACGCACACGTCAACGTTTCTCCACCTTAACCTGTTGCCAGCTGGTATTGGACAGACAGCATGTGGTTAAGTATCTGCAAGCAAACAAGTCTGGCTTCACTTAAATGTTGTGGAAGACCACCTAACTAAAAGAAACGAAGGCTCCAGCACAAGCAGTCACTGTGGAGCAGAGTTAGAGGTTAGCTTGGTAATGAGCGGCCACAGCAACGACTACATTGGCGATGGTCTTGTAAATGCTTTTAATGCTTTTGTCTTGGTCTCGCTATCAGAATCCCTGTTGAAATCCATCACGCCTTGATAATCAGCCAGAAAATTTGTTAATTAATGCCAACCGAGCAGCTCGGTTTTGATGGCTCTTGTGATGTCATAAGGCCAAACGGACACCAAGGAGAATTTAAGTTTGCTTTTATTCAGAGTGCTTTAAAAAAAACAACAAAAAAACTTGTAAGATGTCTCTGTCATGATCTGTGTTTATTTTGAGTTTTTCTATGTTTTCCTGTTTCCCTGTGAGTCTCTGTCCTGTCCTCCCCGTTGATTGATCCCCAGGTGTGTCTCGTTTCCTTAATTACCCCGTGTGTATTTAAACCCACCTGTTGTCTGTGTTCCTCGTCGGGTCCTTGTCTAAGTTTGTCGTTTGTCTCACGTCTAGTGTTCGCCTCCAGTAGAACTGTTAAGTCCTGGAAAGCGTTAGCTCTCGTTTAAGTCCTGTTTACCAGTTGCTACCGGTATTTGGCTGTGTGCCTGTCTCTCTGCCGTGCTGCCTGTGTTGGACTGTTTGAGCATCTTCATCATTAAATATCTTCATCATCACTATAACCTGGGTCTCAGCGTCTCTCCTCACCACCAACAACCCCACCTCATGACAGTCTCAGCTGGAATTGTATGGCTAATGTGCGTTTGTTAGGTAAAGGCAAAAGTAAAACTTTAAGAACTGAAGTCAACTGGGGTTTTCTGCTTGTAAAGTCTGTTTTAATATGTCTTTGAGTTTGGAGAATTAGAAAATGCAACAGAGCAAGAAGGCAGGAACCGGAAAAGAACAAAAAAACAAACCAAAATGTAAGTGAAACAGCAGGAACACGAGGTCTGGAAGTGGTATTGCGTTTAAAAAGCTTACTTTGGGTTGGTAAACAACTTTCTTCATAGGCAAATAATCTATTATGTAGCTGGGGGAAAAAAGAGGAAGTTACGGAGAGAGTTTCTTCTGTCGCAAAATGCAGCCGAAGCTGAGGACACAGTGCCATCTTTAGGCAGCGAGCTTCCAGGGTTATGTAAACAGCATGTGTGCCACATGCCTGTGGTTTGGGTTTTAGTGTCTGGTGACGTCTGAGCAGTTTACGTGTTTACTTTGAATACTCATTTTGAAAGATGTTGTGTGGCTCTGTGCTCTTCTGCGTCTGTTTCCAGTTAACGCTGAGCCGCTTAGGAAAGCTTCAGCCTTGAATGGGCAAAGTTTAAAGAGGGAGGGGATAATTAACAGTCCCGACTGAATTAACATCAAACAGCTTTTTGTTTAAAGTGGCGTATCAAGTGTCTGCCTCTGCAAGTGTGACGGTCTCATTATGCTTAGTGAGTGGTTTTAATCAGGACTGCAGTTTCCTCCCAAGTGGCGACAAATCAGGCAGAGATTGAGATTACCCTCCGTGACGAGTCCTAATAACCTTTTCTGACTCAGATCAGGTCTGTGATCACTCTGCCCTGAGGGTTATTACATACTCTGACTCTGTCCTTCTCGTTGTTTCTTCTTCACATAGTTTCATCAAGCCTCTCTGAAAGGTTAATGAACAAAATTTTAATTTTATGCCAAGAGTCTAGTCTTTGAAAACATTTTTTTTCTCTCTCTTCTTTGCGGCACAAAGAACTCTTTGTTCCTGGAGCACAAGGTGGCACTTCCAGTGTAGACCCACTAGGTGGCGGTCCTGATCAGAAATAACCCAGACAGCTTCAGCCACAGATGGCTTCACCGGCCGCATATCAATATCAATTATCCATTGATTTTAACATCCAGATTCAATTTCAGCATTTTGTCTTCTGTATAACATCAGTTTTAATTAAGTTAATTAAATAAAAACAACAAATTTGCAATAAATCCAAAGCAATCACCTGTACGAATGCAAGAAATCCCCTCAGTCATTAATATGTAAAAAAAAAAAAAAAAAAGTCATTAGTAATCTAAGAAAATACAGACCAATTGTGACATTTGAAAAACTTGACATTTCTCTAAAATAAATGAAAACAAAAAGACAAAAATTTGTCAGACAAACTGCCAAGACTTCGACAGCAATACTAAAGGAGAACAGCAGGAATTTCTGTCATGTAGCATTTGTATGACAATTATCTCCTGTTTTCTCCTTGACAAAGGAGAAGCAATATTTCTAAAATAACATATAAAACATCCGCAAATGGCCAAGATCTCCCATAAACCTTGTGGCAGCAGAACGTGTTTCTTATGAAACCAAAGCAAAACTTTGGGAATCCATTCCAACAGGTGCATTTTACACAAAATGGACCATTGAAGAACCTTAAGCTTGGAGGAGACGATCTTAAACGCCTTTCATCAGGGACTTAGAGAGGCTCAACAACCTGATACAACCGGTTGGTTCTGTTCTGGAGACGACTGAGGAACCTGTGGAGATGATGGTGCAAAAACCGATTCCTCATGAAATCAAGACATGTACTGACAACCCTGACCATCCTCTTCATGAGTGCTTTGCAGCAACAGAGTGTTTTCAGTCAGACGGTTCTTCAGAGCCATTGTAACGCAGGCTGCCACAGGAAGTCCTTTCTGCCCACAGCTATCAGCATCCAGAGCGACTCTTTGTGAAGAACCTTTGATAAAACGAGTTACAATTTGGAATTAATAACACATTCTTGAATATGAATTGAATTGAATGAGATTAAAGCAGGTGGGGCCTGACGTTTGTGAGGCCTGATGGCCCAAACCGGATGAAGTGAGGAGACTATTAGCAAATGAAAAAGCCTGTTTAAAGTGTCCTTGTGCAGTTTTAAAGAGATCAGAGCGATAAGGAGGAGAGCTTTGTGGAAGTAGGGTTGCATAACTGTGTTCTTTAGTCAACAACACAGGAATGTGTGAGTGAGTCCACCTCCTGATTTTTATGATTTAAAAATCTAAGCATTTACACAGAACCTTCACATTTCTAAATACGTTCCTTTGAGTTTTCCTGGCTTTTGATCACGTAGCTTTATGTGTTTTCTTTTGAGAGAGGGCCTTTGAAGAGACGTTAGAGAATCTCTAAAGCTTGCCTGTCTGGCCACAGAGTTTGAAGGAGACACACTGGAGCTGGACATATTTTCCAAGAGCCACATCTTTCCAGATATTCCCAATGAATTCCCTTCGCGTCAAAGTTACTTGTCCCGTTCAGTGCAGCTCTCACATTTCATATGGAAAAGTGAGAAAAATAATTTAAACTGCATTCTTCTTTCCCCTGCCCTTTGGCTTGCCTTCTTTTGCTACTGTATCGGCTTTAGCTGGCAATCAGGGCTCTGTTCTAGGCATCATAGACTGCAGAGGCTCAGTTTTTGGATGGCCACAAAAATCCATTTATAACGAAGAAATCAATCAGCTGCTATCCTATAAGAATTAGGAATCATGGTTCGAGCTGTTGTCTTGAAAAAAAAAAAAACAAAAAAAAACTTTGAACTGATATGCAAAAAGACAAAACAAAAGATACATCATTTCTGAAGCTAACATGTTAGCTTCATCATATACGCTACTGAACAGAAGTGTCAACTGAAATCAGAAAGAAAAAAACATTCATGCAACAGTGGAGAAGAGAAAGAAAAGTACATATAAGCCTCTGGAGCACCATTGTTCCCATAAATGATATCAGTCCTTGTCCTTGGTTAGTATTTCTATGCCAGCTGTTTGTAACGTTAGCAAGTCCTGTGCCACTGCTGCATGTGATCAACAATAAATGCTTTTGTTTTGTTGAAATAAAACCATATATTACCAAAAAAAAAAAAAAATTGTTTCTCTGATAAAAGCTTTTGCATCGATTTTTCTTTTTAGCCTGGCTTTTAATTGAACCTCAGTTATTATTTGAATTTATTAAATCTCAATTTATTTACTTTGTCACATTTGTAAAGTTAAATCCCACAATCATTTTTATTTTATTTTGCACCTTTAACAATTTAAATGCTTTTAGTATACTCATCTTTTTAAACTAGCCAGTATGATAATTCAAACATTTCCTCATTTATTCATTTATTATAAGTGTGTATTGCTTTTCCTGTTTTCTGTTTTGCCACCTAGTTAAAAATCAAATACACTCTGCTTTCTCCTGTAATCAGATGGAAAGGATTTATGTCTTCGTGTGAACCGCAGTACCTGAGTGCTTTGACAAGATGGATGAAAAAAAAAACCCTGGTGGATCCAAAAATACAGCCAAAGTTCTGCAGGAGGTCCTGACATTTCACAACAGCCTCAGTGTTAAGATGGAGCCAAGAGAAGAGAGACATTTTCTGGGGCATGAAAGGGTTAGAAAAAGATGAAACCCTTGATGCCCAAACTTTTCATTTTTTTACATTTAAGGGGAACTTTACATTTCCCCTTCCAATGCAGAACATCTTCCACAGACTAATCATTTTAAAAAGACTGATCATCTTCCACAGACTGAACATCATCTACAGACTGAACCTCTTCAACAGACTGAACATCTTCCACAGACTGAACCTCTTCCACAGACTGAACCTCTTCCACAGACTGAACATCTTCTACAGACTGAACGTCTTCAATAGGCTGAACATCTTCCACAGACTGAACCTCTTCTGCAGACTGAACATCATCTACAGACTGAACCTCTTCTGCAGACTGCCTTCTATGAAAAGTAACAAATTCTATACCACACATGCAGACCCTGGATGTGTAAGCATGACTGTTCTCTGTACCATTTCTTTCAACGTTTCTTATTAATAGCTAACATAATTAAGAGGTTTCCTTTGAAAGCTCACATGCTGGTAACCAGCCAACCAGAAAGGACGTCCTTGGAGAGCTATTTTATAGCTTAATCTGTATATGAACAGTAAAGGTTTTCTCTTATTTGTAAAGGAAAACTCCACAAGAAAGTGCCATGAATTGCAAAAAGCTGTCAGCATACTGGTACCAATTTAAGATAAATATTTGATGTCTACTCTATGTGATTCTTGAATAAATATCATACTCACACATGAGGAAAACTAAATCCTTGTCAGCCAAATGCAAAGACTTTCACCTGATGATTCACTACCTTCTCCAGCCAGAACCTGCAGCAGATGTACACCGTGCTTTACCTTATACATCAAACTGGCTGCACAGCGACTATCCCTGCCGGCTGCGTTCCTCGATGGTATACTCTTTCTAAGAACCGGGGAAGCAGCTAAATCTAATGGCATCAAGGACAACCACAACAGTGGCTTGGCCCAGCTCCAAGTGTGGGGAGCAGCAGAGGGGATGGCCTGAGGCCAGCTAGTTAGCAGCAACACAACTTGAAAGGGAAGCACCTATAGGCAAACACCTTCAGGGCGAAGGGAGCTGCAGACCAGAAGTCTACTCTGTAATTCGGGATCTGAGATCTGAGAGAATGTATAATAAGGGGAATGCTGTCTCTCTTTTTTTAAACATTTATTTTTAAGTTATAGTTACAATTTAGATTTCCTGAAATGAACCCAACATAGCAGAAATTGCTGTTTCCACGTGCTTGTGAGGTATCAGTAGGGCCAATGACAAAATTCTTTACAAATAAAATAGTGTGGTGTGCAGTTGCATTCAACTCAACACTTTATAGAGGCACATCCTCCAAAAAAACTTGTTTTTGTAGCATGCCTCCACTAATTTTGACTGACATTTTGTCTCACTTTTCAGAAGCTGAAGATCAGATTTAATGGAAAGAGACTGTTAACATCGGTTTTCCTCTTGTCATCCCCACAGCATGACACTTCCACCACCATGTTTCACCATAGGGAGGGTGCGTTCAGGGTGAAATGCAGCATTAGCTTGCCTGTTTTCCACATATTTGCATTGTCTCTTGCAGGCCAAATAGACAAACTATTTGCAGTTTGTCTATTTGCAGACTAACTGCAAATAGACAAACTGCAAATAGAACTTCTTATGATTTCCTTGCAGTACTTATATTTTCCAAAAAGGCCAGATTCTCCCACGTGAGCCGTGGATTTCTGCAGTTCCTCTAAAGCTCTCTTTGCCCAAAATATCAGCTTGGATAGACAGCTATGTCTCAGTCGGTTTCTCTTTATTTTGGAATGATGAATCGAACAATGTTGGGGATTTTCAAACCTGCTTGATTTCCATAACTTCATCCCCAACATGTCTGTTGTGTTTCTTGTTCTTCATGATGCTGTTTGCTCACTAATGTTCTCCAACACTCTGAGGAACAGCTGTATGCTCAGTTTGCGCTCTGTTTGCTTCATTAAGTGACCTCTGAAACCAAACGTTTACACTGGATTTTATTTTGTGATTTAACAATAAAAGGGGCTGAAGTTTTTTTTTTTTTAAGTTGTAAAAAACATTAAAAATATGTTTGTTTGTCTTTTTAAAAAAAAAGGGGGGAAAAAAGAAGTATGTGGGTCAGATGGGGTTTGAAATTCATCAGTCTGAAGCCAGTAAATTTATATGCCAGTGTGATTTTAGAGGAGGTGAATGAGGGACATGGAAGAAGGAGGAGGAAGAGGAGGAGGAGGAGAAGGAGGGCCAGCTGATGTTCCGACGTCAGACTCAGACTGACTGAGCTCCGGGTTAGAGGCTCAATCTGCGGCCAGCGGCAGCAGAGGTGGTGGGGAGGAGAGGAGCATTTGATCCGCGTCTTTATGCGCCCCCGCCCCCTGTGGCTCCTTCACCGGCGCAGGGAGAACAAAAGACGGACAAACTGCCTGATCACAGGCGCCAGCCCTGCTGCTGCTGCTTTCTTTTCTTCTTCTTCTTCTTCTGCTTCTTCTTCTTCTTCATCATCATCATCATCATCGAGACTGCAGACCGGGGGTTATTAGCCTGATGCTCAGCTCAGCTTGCTAGCCTTTGTGGCAGGGACTCTCCATGAACCCACGGACCCCCTAATCTTCACCCCTCAGAAGCGGGCTGGGAGAAGCCTCAGCTCCTCGCATTGAGATTCTCCAAAAAACAAACAAACAAAAAAAAAAACAAAGATCAGCCTCTGAGTGGGCAGACAGCAGCAGAGACTGCGCACACCTCCGGCTGAGGAGCATCTTCTGCCCCCCGGGCTCGGTTCTACACGTCGTCGCCTTTAGTGTGCAGCCTCCACAGCCTGACAGGAACCGAGGGGCGATTGATGTGCAGGCTCCATCGCAGATAGGATACAATGTTGCGCATCGCGGCCAACGTGCTGGCGGCAGGGCTGCTTTTCCTGGGATTCCTGCACAGTTTGGAGGTGGTCGCTCCGTCCAGGGCTGTCGACGGTAAGCGGAACTGATCCAGACACAACCCGGGGGTCCCGATTGAGATGCTGGGAGAGAATGACGGAGTGTGCGCACGCTGCTGGTCCTTTATGTTGTCTGCATGCAGTGAGAGTAGACAGCACCCTGGAAGGAAGGGAAGTCGGTGGAGGAGACAATTAAAGCCGCCTTTTGTTTGGGAATATCGCAGCGACTTCACGCTTCCACCTCAGTCCTTTGCTTCGCTGGCTAAAACGAGAGGCATAATCAGACGTTTACTCTGATATTCAGAGATGGAAACGAAACCGCAGGCCGTCAGACCTGGCGTGAAGGATGTTTACAAGTAGAATTTGAACTGCAGTGAGGTCTGAAATGCATGTTAAGTTTGTGGGGGGCTCCATGTCTGTGCTGATGCACCACCAGCCTCATCACTAAAACATCACTGGGCTGTCTTCAGACACAATCATGACCCATCACAGCTTCTGCCCCATCTATTGTCATTCTAAGTTAGCATTCCAGTCAGTTCCTCTTTCATAATCATTGGAGCACAGCGAGCAACAGGCATTCATATCAATAGGTGCCAGTGTGACTCAATATTGTGTCAATATCTGGGTTCTTACTGTAAAGGCCAGACCCAGACTTATTGGCATGTGTAATTTTTAATGACATTTTAGATGCAAACTTCTGCTCTACCAGTCTGGCTTCATTGTTGGGGTGTTAAAAATGTGTTTAGGATTTAAATCACAGGGTTCAAGTCTTCAGTGCAGCCTCCTGTTTTAGGCAAATGCAGAAATATGAAGAAGTATTTTCCGCCTTGCAAAATGTCTTATTTTTGCTTGATGATAATTTAATTTATCGAAGGGAAACAGGTATCCGAGCCAACCTGTTTTTATGAGGAAAAGTTACTGCCCCCTAAATCTAATATCTTTTTATTCCACCCTCGGTGGCAACATCTGTCATCAACTGGAAATGGGGTTTTTTCTCCATGACTGTGGAGGAATTTCACAGTCATGGCATGGATTGGTCTGTTAAAGGCCATGCTGCAGCACTCCAATCTGGATCTAAGTCTAGACTTTGACTAGACCACTCCAAAACTTTCATTCATTCCAGCAATTTAGGTGTAGGCTTACTTGTTGGCTGTATAATGTTAGAGAGGTTGAGCTTAAGGTTATTAAGTGGTGGTCAGATGTTGTTGTTCAGGATTTTCTGGTAGAGCAGAACTTGTGGTTCCATTAAGTCTTTTAGGTCTGGAATCAGTAAAACAGCCACAGACCATCAACACTATTGTTGACTGTTGGCATCATGACCTTGCTTGATATTAAGATTTCTTCGATGACCTGACAAAAAAAAAAAAAAAAAAAAAAAAAAACCTACAAAGGAAAAAATGAGAACTGGTAGTGGGATAAACACTTTTTCATGTCTTCTGTAGTTTTATGGCCAACCTCATGAGGAGATATCACCTGTACAAACACAACCATGCATATTTTTCTAGGTCTTTCCTTATTCTCCAAAACTTCTTTTCTAAGCCTGTGGTCATCCTTTTGGATTTTTAAAATTGACAACTTACTTGGTTGGGATAGATGCACACTTTCAGGTAAAACATGAAGTCTCTTTTGAAGAATATCTTTCTGCTGTTCCTGTTGATGTGCTAAATCTAAAGATTCACCCAGTTTAAACCCCAAGTTGCTTGTTTGTGAGAACCACTGAGCTGAAAACGCTCTTTGGCCTTTTGGTTCAGGTAGCAGTCCTGTCCTTCGAGGCTCTTAGGGGTCAAAATACCACCTTGATGATCTACCTGGAGCCTGCAGCCACATGCAGCGTATAGGAGCCCTGTCTTACAAAAAAAAAAAAAAAGTCTCCTGCCTTGATTCACAATTCCGGTCTCAGTGAAGCGTTCCTCCCTCCGAGTTGGTTTGCTTTGGGTTTAGTTGATGAAGCAGCCTTGAGCTGTGCAGCTGAAGTGATTAAAGCCCCATTGGGATGTAGAGGGGCGTAGTGAGATAATTTATTGTGAACATTGATGACGCTTTTGCGGTGTAATTCTTGGCACACTTTTTGTGAACAACCTTAAAATGAAATCATCCTTTATTGTCGTAGCATAACCTCACACCGTCGAAATCTGCTGCAAACCTGAGAGCGTGCCTTCCTTACCGTTCTTCTCAATGTGGTTGCAAAATGAACCCGGGGCTCTTCTCCAGTCGTGTTTCTTTAAATTCTTGCTCTGACAGGATATTTAGAGGAAGAGCTGTTATTAAAGAGACATTTCCTGACCTATCAGGATCAACACATTAATTTGAGCTCAAAATTATTCATAGACAGGACGGGACAAAAGTGTCAGTTTTTGCTAGAAAATCTGAGCTCCCAGTGTTTTGAAGCTCTCATTGTCATTACCCTAATCTTTAGCTCCTGCCACTGATGCTTTATCAGATTTAAGTTAGGCCTTTGACTGGGCCGCTCTGAAACATCAGCATTACCTCCAGTCAAAGGAAAATAAATTGGCAAAATTAAAACGTTACTTTTACAAACCTAAGTTTGTAATTAGAGTAATTCGTATTTTCTACTGCTGCTGTTATCAAAGAAGCTGTTGCGGTGGGATCGGCCAGGAAAAGCCCAATTAGAAAAGCTGCCTTACTTCCTATCAGTCACAATGACAGTACGTCACTGTTAGCCTGAATGAAAGACACTTGTTTCTAGGACTTTCTAGTTGGCTTCTTTTTGCACAGTTTCCTTTAGACTTCAGGCTTTACTTCAAACTGGCTCTGAAGGTTTTCCCTTTAGTTTCTATGTGCCTGTGCTGCAGGCATTATAAATGAGAAAGGGGTTCTACCTACCCCTAAAGTTTAATTGGGTCTAAAACGCTCTTTGTTCCCCAGAAGAGACCTCTGTGAACAGTCTGAACTTGTTCAGAGAGCTCACTGCTAATTGGGCATCCAGTGCAAAAAAAGAAAAAAAAATATCCCTAATGAGATAATTCACATCACTTCGCTCTATGGGAGTGCTGTCATGACAAAAAAAGAGACCAGTGGCCCCTTACAAATGTTACAGTTCTGCCCTTCTCAAAGCTATTGTGGTAAATTCCTTCCTTTGAGACCAAAATGCAGAGGTTTGTTTGAGATATCTATCTAAATTGGGGTCATTTAAGCAATAAACCCTCTTTATTTCAAGTGGCACCGGGTCCTTCCTTCTCGTGCTGCAGCGGCTCTCTTCTACCCCCTGCAGACTTCTCCGCTGCAGCATTTGTTGAAAACATTTGGCCCGTCTGTGGTGTGATATTGACACAGTGACATCCAAGAGGGCAAATATTTGTAACTTTAATGTTTACTGGCATCTAGAAGTCAGGAGGAGAGCAGGGGGGGAGGCTAATCTGTCTGACGTTTGCTTTGCTACACAGACAGCATTTAGAAGAGCAACAGGTGAAGAGGAGTTGAATTAATGAACCTAGGAAGAATGTTATTGAAAAGCAGGTTTAAGATGAGATTAGATATTTCTTTATTAATCCCTTTCTGGACCATTCAACTGTTGTAAAGAGATACAACAGTATAAATATGACCTTTTACCTACAACTTGTATGGATTCAATCCTCATTGGGATGAAGTTCAAGCACTTAATTCTCTAAATAGAAATGATTAAGGCTTACAGCTATTAAAAACTGAACACCCAGGTCAAAATTAAAACATAAGACCAATAAAAACAGTATAACCATGCGATTTATGGTAGGGATGGGCAGTCATTGTATTTTTTTAATTATTATGAGGGGAAAAAACATAAAGAGCTAAAGAAGAATTCATATTTATTGTTAGTTTATGGAAGTTCACAAACCCTCCCAAACTGACATTGTAACTGCACTGTTGCTTTTGCCATTTTACATATATTTTTCCTTCAGCACTCGTTCGATAAGAGCGTTGTTTAAATTGGTTTATATGGTTTTGATTGGATGCAGCTGGTCTGAGCTGGTTAGCTGCATCTGCTGTTAATTGCTATGAATTTTTAGCTATCATTTATCGCAATACATACCACAAAAATTATCCTGATAAAGTCTTGAGGCTCATTTTCCCCGCAACTACGTCACAGTATTTGCACTTAATACTTGATTAAGTTTGCAATTTTAACCAAACAATATGAATTCAAATTTTGAAGAAAAATTATGTTATTTTTTCAAATGTCCCAAAGAGTTAAATTTTTGGAGATATGAAACTTTTCTCTGAGTGCAACAATATTCGCCCCCCCCCTTTTTTTTTTTTTTTTAGCAAACTACTCAAATACATAAGCTTTTTGATTATACTCTAATAGTGATGCACCTGTGATAGCTGCTGTGTTTAATTCCTAATAATTGGTTGGTGCACCGGAAAACACCAACAACTTTTAGATGTTTATTGTTGACAGCTGCCATGCAAGGCGATAAGGCTTAGCAGCGAATGCAGTTTGCGAAATACATAAAGCTATCTCTGCAAGAAGCCTTTCAGTTCTCGTGCAGGCCAAAAGCATTGCCTGGGAAATCTGCTTCATTCCTTTGTTATTTGCATTCCTGGGATAAACTGACAGAAATCCTTCCTGCATGACGACCAAAAAGGTTTAATAATAATCATGTAACACCCTGGAATCACGTCGAATCCAGAGCAAGGCCTAATTCTGCATTTTGGAGATTACAGATATAGCTTTCTAAACAGAGACTAACAAAAGTTTCATAATTAGACGGAGAAAATGGAACAGAGAAATGAGTTTGTTTAGCTGTTTACCTGACAGAGTTTGGGGTCCTGGCTAAATGTCAGACTGAGCGTTAGCTGCTGTGTTTGCAGGCACCAAACAGTCATAATTAGGTCTGATAGGAGCCAAGGCAAAGACTGGGACTGAATCACTATTTCTTCTGAGAAGAGTGCTAAAGCACCAAGAAGAGTAGTGGAGCAAAACAAATATAGATTTGTCTCAGACCACCCAACTAGATTGAACACGACAATGCTTTTCAACAACACAGGACCCCACAATATGCTCCAGAATGTGCATTGATTCAGTGTTTCCTCTTTGTTTTTGTTTTTAAAGCCTCAATCCATGTAGACATTGAAACTCAAGGTCTTGTTTTATCACTCAAGGCTTCAACTTTGTCTTGCTTCATGAAAACAGACATTTGACATAGGTAAGTCTGGATTTAATGAAGAAATTGGCATTGGTCTAATTGTATTTCCATCGCCTTTTATGTTGATTATCCCAGTTCCACACCTAGCTGATATTATAATTTTATATTAATGAATCACATTTATAATTTATTTAACTCCTCAATAATTTCTCAACATGATGCTCGAGTGATTATGAGGACGGCATAAGATTCTCCTAGCATGGCATTTAAGAAAGATATCATGGTTTTCACACGCTCTCTGGATTTGGACAAAACCTTAAGTAATTTTATAGTAAGGTAGGGTATTATACAAAATTGACTTTTTTGAGATTTATATCATGTTATTATATTATTCCCTCATCACTTACACATGTCTGAGAAATCCTGGAATCTCCTGTGGAAGCCATTCAGGAATAACTAAAAAAACTTTCTTGCTTTTTACCAAAAACTCCTCCTTGGATTTTCTTCATGCTTTGCCCACACAGTTCCTCTAGACTAGCGGTAGCAGCAATTAGCAAACACCTGGTGGAACCGCTTATTTGTTGAGCTTATCATGCAAACTACAATGCAAGAAGAATGATTGTAAAGGGCATCAGTGGAGAAGCATTGCTGTGATGATGTGCTGAAGGTGGAGTGTTGAAAAGAGTAAAATGTTCTTAAAAAGACAGAGGCCAATATCAACGGGCCAGATATGTGAGGTCAGATTTCTGTTGTTTTTGATATATACATATGGGGGATTTTTTTCTGCCATAATCCAAGAGCACACATTTTCAGTCTGAAAACAGACATGAAATCATGTCTTTTGTCTTTTGTTCTCAAGACTTTTAACACTTGTACTCAAAACTTCTCCTCGCGCTCACACTTAGTCTCTGCTCGGACTCTCTGCTTGCTTTTGGTAACACCTTTTAGCACAGTCGCCTGGCAACCTCTCAGCCAATGGAATGAAAGTCTTGTACTGGGTACGTTTGTTTCCTTCTAGTGGGTGTGCCTGTGTGGCTACTATCGATTGCAGCAACCTGCGCCACCCACTGGATGTAGAGAGAAACAATGACATCAGCTTTCTGCTCCGTGTTGCACTAAACATCCGCCAGCAGTGCTACTGATCGCTAACAGCTACTGATCTTAGGCAGGAATTTGTTCACCCAACCAACTCCCTACGTCCAGTGGGATTTAGATGCTGAGATCTGTTTTTAGTTTGACACATCATAGCTTGAGTTTTTGTCCAAGTGATAGATCAGTTCTTTTTTTTAATAATTTTTTTATTACCAAGCTACTAGCTGAGTAGTCGGTCGTGCTAGCCTGCAGTCAGCTTCTTTAGATGATTCAGTTTTCCATGCATGACTCTGTCTATTTGTGACTAGAAATGTATCCAAAAACACACTTTTTTTTGTACCATTCTGCTACTCAGTGAACTAGCAGGAAGCACCTACACAGGGGGCGTAGGCAGCCTATGTTACACCATTCTCCATACAGCTGAATTAAAACTCTTGGCACTTTCTCTGACTTTCTCTGGTATCCCAGTAGGACCCATAATAATGGGAACAACTTGATACGACCTCTTTAAAGGCTTGGTAGACCTTGACACCTGCAAAACTGGCCCAGGCCTGATTGTTCAGAGTTAGCTGTGGAAGAATATAGTTATTAAGTTATGCATAGTTAGCTTAGCTAGCTGTTTAAGGGTTTTTACTGGATCACTTGTCACACAAATAATTGGGGATGTGGACAAATGTTTCTGTTTTTCTGCTTGGAATCAGACAAGTAGCAAGCAGGTGTAGTCTATGTTCCCTTTTTTTCTGTTCAACGCTTTTCCAAATGATAAACAACAAAAAGTTTGATTAAAGCTACGACTCACTTTTGTGCTCAGGAAAAAGTTGACCATTTTTCTTTAAAGTGGGAGTTGTGGACTGCAGATTCTTGTAGGTTTAGAAAAATGGCACAGCAAGCACAGTGAGAGTGACCCACTTTCTGCTGCTGTAAAGAAAACCAAAACAATGAACTGAGTAGCTAAAGCTCCTGTTATGTGAGGAGATCAGCAGAGTCAGGTGATAATTTCTGGATTATTCCCAGACCTACAAAATCTGCTACATGCAGTTAAAATGAAAGTTTTGTAATGTATCTGCAAGATAAGTCTTGCTGTGTAACTAAACATCTAATGATGCTGGAAGCTGAAGCAATCAAAAGACGTAGCGCTGCATGTCAATCAACTTGCCTCTGAATGAAAATCCACATCTATAGTGAACCAGTGAGATATTTAAATCCTGTAAATGTGTTTCTGATAGAAGCTAAAACTAAGTGCAGGTGAAATCATAAATGTTATTGCTAAAAGATTTAGCTTACGAAATTCTGCAGCAAATGTGTGAAGTAATGTTCAGTTTGTGAAACATTACTTCACACTTCAGCTTGTGAAGTAACGTTTCACAACCTGAACAGAAATCTATCAAAATGAAAACATATAAACTTGAGCGACAACCTATTTTTTTTATCCGTAGGGTTTAATATAATATTTCCCCACCTTTTGCATCCATAACAGTTTCAACTTCTGGGAAGGCTTTGGGAAGTTTGAGATTATTCTGCAAATTTTCTTACAGTGGACTTGAGAAGTGGGACGCTGATGTTGGATCAGAAAGCCTGGCCTCAGGAAGAAGTCAGGACTCTAAGCAGGCCAGTCAAGTTCTTCCGCACCAAACTCGCTGATCCGGGTCTTAATGGACCCTGCAGCATGCACTGATGTACAGTCATACTGGGACACGAAGGACTCGTCCCCAAAATGTTTTGATATGCTAAGGGATTAAGAGCTTCTTTCACTTGAGCTAAGGGGCTGAGCCAACCTCCTGAAAAACATCTGCACACTATCATACTATCCGCACCAAATTGTAGACTTTAAACAGTTCAGAAAAAGTGACGTTCCCCTGGCAACCACCAAGTTCTGGCTCATGCTTTGGATTAGCAGACAGAGCCATGTTTTTATCCCTCCAGAGAAGTTGTCTCGATTGAGCCCAGTGCTTTGCATTGCACTTGGTGATATAAGGCTTGGCTGCATCTGCTTGGTCATGGAAACCTGTTCCATGAAGCTCTGCATGGACTCTTCTTCAGCTAATCTGCATGACGCATGAAGCATGAAGGTCTGTAGTTAATGAAAGTTAATGGCTGAGTTTTGATATCCAATCATTTTCTCTTTGGTATGATTCCATTAACAGCTCACAGGACAGTATTTAATAGAAGGGAAATCACTATTGGATTTATTGCGCAGCCTGCCTTTTACAAATGTCTGCAGAAACCGTTGGCCTGCATAGCTGCCGGACATTATGCACCTGATTTCAAAGATCTGCATTGGTTAGTGAATCATTGCAGCAGAACTGCATGTGTCACAAGACATTTTTGTCCTCATGATTGCTGCATGAAGCAGGACCAAACGCCACTATTCATGCCAGCCGAGTTCCCATGATCAAAGACTCATCAACGTCTGCTCATTAAAGCAGCTTCTAGGGTTGAATTTCTTAAAATGTTCCAGCTGCCACGCATGTAGCTCATTTAGCCATCTGAAATATCTAGTTTTTGAAAAATAAGATGAAGTTGTGTGATGGTCAGGGAGGATGAGGCGAGTCAGCATCTTAGCATCCACAAATTGATTATTACCTCACCTATTTTTTTTCTTTGTTATTTTGATAGATACATACATACACATGTAGAAAAAATAAACCACACAATTTGGTTGCAGTTTTCAAGTAATTATACTGCAGTTCTATTAATACAATATACTGAGAGTGTTAAGCTAATCTTAGATGCTCAAATTTTCTTTTTCTCGCATTGCTTAGTAGGCTTGTTTCAGCCAGCTGACTGCCAGTGCACAGCACCATGTAGAGGGAAGGCTGTGATGTGTTTGCTCTTTGAGTCTTCAGTGTGTTCTGTGGCATTTTACTAACATTAAAAACCTTGCATGCCTTGATACAACTAGTCCTTGTCTAAAATGCGTAAGACAAATAATCAGAAATACATTTTTTATTTCTTCTTTTTGTGCAACAGTTATTGAAGGAGGAGTATAGCTTGAGTTAGTAACATTTTCAAATATCACCCATGCAGAAACTGAAACTTTATTGGGGGTGGAACAACAACAACAACAACAAAAAGGGTCACATTTAAGATGAATGTTCATCTTTCTCCTCATTTCTGTGTTTGACAAGGTTTATTCACGTATCAGAGCTCATTTGCATTTCATAATAAGTACGCCCCCCCCGTTCCGCATATGTGTGCCGTGAGGAAACCACCGATAAGCCAGAACACATTTCCACTAAGTCCTCCGCTAAAACGGCTGCTCTCTGATGTCTGATGCTGCGCAAACAAGGAGACACGGTTAAATCTATCTTAATGAAAATGACGATTTGTCTAAATGCTAATGAAATCAAACACTCTAATAACATAACAGCAACGCACTGTAAGTTTATTGTGTGTTTGTTACCTAATTAAATTAGATAATTGGCTGAGCCAAAACATGCAGTCAAGTACAAAATTGAGAAGTAACGTTTCACAACCTGAACAGAAAACTATACCATCTCCCCCCTCAGCAGTCATAAAATGTTGTTTTCTTTCAGCTGGACTCTAGATCTCTAATCTTTAACTTCGCCTTGAGCCAAACCTGAGCCTTACTCTAATGCCAAACGTATTCCGTGGTTGAAATATGCTCACTTCTGTTGAGACGTGGCCAAAGCTAAATGCTTATTACAGATGGTAAGGGGATACTACCTTCAAAACATTAAAGTCAATGCTGAAATCTGCACCGTTATGTCCCTGCTTCATGTGGAGGCTTTCCTACACGCAAATATCTGTGTGTAGGCAGTGTGGTTTCCCCTATTATGTGTGTATTTTGTGCTTCTGGGAACAGAATAGGCGGCTATTTGCTCCACCGTTAATAGCCTACATACACACCACAACAACAAAACCGAGTAGGCTTGTTTATTTAAAATGTAGGAGAGTTTTATTTGCATGCATCTCGCCGAGAGCCTGACGAGTATCTCAAAGGGGAAGTCTGATAATTTTTGGAATCATTTATAAAGAGCCACTGACAAACACCTCTGATTAACTTCCTCCTGCTGGATGTTATTTATTAGAGCAATATAATCTCATTTCCTCGCAGTACACTGTGAGGAAAATGTAAAAATAATTACTTTAAATGTTCGGTTGTCAAAGTGAAACATCCTCCTGGCGGGTAAGAACTGACCCGCGGTCAGCATGAGACGTCCTGAAGCAGACAGCTCGATTTTGAAGCTAAAAAAAAAGGAAAGAAAAAGCTGATGTGGTATGAAATGTCAAAGGGGTGAAATTACTTTTCTGGAAAAAAAAAAAAAACTAACCAGTTTAATAAAGCAAAACACATTCTGTCCATTCTTCTTCTATTGTTATCCGTTCTTATGCTTTTCAGTAGGCGTATAATTGTAACTCAAGTGAAAAGTGGTTTTGCACGTAATGAGCAGACTGCTGTTCCCAGTGATTACAGCTTGAGTTAACATCTTCAGATAAAGCATACAGTCGACTAATGTAAGGTTATTTTTCATTGTTTGGCAATTGTTCTAAAACAATAACTTCTGAGAAGATGATATAACATCTCCACTCAATGCTGCATGTTGCGATTTACTGTTTGGCAGCAGAAATGACTTGATATTTAGTGGCTGCCAGCAGCCACTAAATATCAAGTTTATAGTACAGCCTTTGAGCCGACCCTTAACAACAGCCATGGTTAATTATGCTGCCCTTTGGGAAAATTCAATCATCTACTCATGAGACGCAACGTGTGCTAGCAAGATCAAATTTTCACTCACATCTGAAACGGTGAAGCCTTCCCTAAAGTTAATTATGAAAGTAAACTTCAGTTTTCAGGGTCATGTTGAGAATCTGTCATATTCACAGGAGTAGACTTCCTGTATTACATGCACATACACCTCTCTCTAAACATGGAACAAGAGAAATTTCCAGAAAGCATAACCTCCTTATATGGGGGTCAAAGTCGCATTGAGACTTGTAAATTTGTCCCAGTCTTCTAAAAAAGAAAAGCACTAAAGAATGTCAAATAATCTCCTTTAATATGTTTCCCTTGGTAGCGAACTAAGAAGGCTTAATTGTCATTGCTGCTGCTGCAGCTTTCAGCATGTACTCTGATGGTGGTACAGCAGGGGGATTTTTTTTTTTTTTTTCCCAAATTTACTAAGTTTATAATCGTGCATCACACCTTGCGGGTTCCTGCTTACGCCCCCACCTTTCTATCACCGACTTATAGATTTAACGCGGAAGTGAAAGAGGTCACGGCTCCTCCCCTCTGTGCTTTGACTCTCAGCCAAGTCGAGATTGCTGACATGCTCGATTACCACTCTGAAATGACGCTTTAATGGGTCTTAAATTGATTCATGGAAAACACACTTCAGCTCGAACCGAACATGCGAGAACTTCGTCCTCATCGAAAAGGCGACGCTAAAGTTTAACGTCGTGTCGTCATTTTAATGATAACGTAGCCAACGTCTGTTTAACCAGCAATAGTTACCACGTCTCACTCGAGATGTTAATCCGCATTTAATTGGCAGCCTGAATTTTTCTTCTTCTATCCCTATCTGCTCATTAAAGACAGATTTTCACAGACTACTGGAAAGTTTGCTTCAGGAGGCACAGCTGGGTCATCTTTTTCTCTCCTTGGTAACTTGAACGGTTGCGAGAAGTTGGAAAACTGTTTTTTCCCCTCCCTCTTTTCCTCCTCCTTCTTTTTCCTTCTTTCTTTCTCAACCCTGAAGCGCCTCGTCTCCGGAGGCGGATGAAGAGGTGGCAGGCCACAGCAAAACATACCAATTCCTTCTTCCCACATTTTTGGAGTTTTTGCAGGATCCCTTCAGCTCAGCCCATAGGTCAGCCAGTAAACCAGCGGACCGCTCTGTTTGGTTTCCACCTCGGTTTATCTCGCATGACTCCATTTGGACCTTTTGCAACATTTACAAGTTTTTTTTTTCTTTAAGCTTCATATTTTCAACCTCATATTTTTGCTGTCATGTAAACAGTCCTCCTTTGTATATTTTTACTGTGACACACATTATGCTGCCTACTAGAATAAGAATATTTTGGGATTACAGCCCTGCCCCGCTCCCTCTCCGCTGAGAAACAGCTGAAATGTTTTATTTGAAGGTTTGAAGGAGTACACGCTATCTTCTGTAGACTAAACTGTTTTTTTTTTCCATTACGCTCTTTGACATTCTTTGTAGCCCTAAAAAAAAAAAAAAAAACTTCACAATGCATTTACTTCAGCCGAGACCTTGTGCTTTTATGCCAGTTTTCAGCTTTGTAATACTCGCTATATTCAGCTAGTAAAAAAAAACAACAATCAACCATTTTAAATCAGAGCAGATGTAGTCTGAGCATGCTCAGTCAGTTTGGATGCAAAGAATGTGTTTTTTTTAAGGATTGTGCAAGCACTTAGCTATTTGAGCAAAGCTAGAGCTATTTTCTTCTTCTTCGTAAGACATACGGTGATCTGTCGAAGTATTCACATCCCCTGGACATTTTCAAATGCTGCAGCCACAAACTCAAACATATTTGAATGAGATTTAATGTATAGCACAAATATATATATATATTTTCTCCCCCAAATCACACTCTGAAAAGTGTGGCATGCTTTTGTGTTTGGCCTCCTTTAGTGTGGTACCACTTATTACTCTAGTATGTGTGTTATAGTCTCGCATAAATCCATATGTGAAGGCCTTGGAGGTTGTTAAGAGAATATTAGTGAGAAAGCAGCATCACAGAGAGGAACACAAAAATAGTTTTAAGATCTTTAAGGCAGAGTGATGTTATTAATCAGTGGCAGCATAATGCTGTGGGGATACTCTTTTGAGCAGAGAGAGGGGAAGCTGGTCAGTTGATGGAAAGATGGTTGCGTGGAAATTCTGGCAGATTTGTTAGAAGCTGCAAAAGACATTAGATTATGAGGCAGAGGTTCTAAGAGAACCTAAGCATACAACCAGAGCTACAACAAAATGTCACAATGGTCCAGTCAAAGCCCAGACCTTACTTTGATTTGGAACCTGTGGCAAAACATGAAATACAGCTCTGGAAAAAAATTAAGAGAGCACTTGAAATGATCAGTTATATTTATTATAGATATATGTTTGAGTGAAATGAACATTGTTCTCTTATTTTATGAAATACTGACAGCATTTCTGAACTTCCAGGCAAAAATGTATTATTTATTTGGAGAAAATGAAGAATTGAAAAATAATGAAAAACATGCAGTGCTTTCAGACGTCAAATAATGCAAAGAAAACAAGAAATGTGTTCATTTAGAAACAACAAAACTAATGTTTGAACTCCGGAAGAGTTCAGAAATCAGTGTTTGGTGGAGAAACCAGGAAGTTTTCAAAGGGGTTCAGTGCAGTGGGCCCTTCATTTTTTCTCCAGAGCTGCTTTTCGCAAAGAACGAGGGGCAAATCTCCAAATGTCCAAAGCTGGTAGAGCTGCACGCTAAATGATTTGCTGCAGACAGACAATTTAACAACTCATGAGGGATGAAAACAAATGACGTGGCTCTTTTTAGATTTTTAATTAAGCACTTAGAAAACCATACATCCTAATCCTCTCAGGTCTGTTGTGTTGATCTGTCACACAAAATCCCAGCAAAACTCATGGAAGTTTGTGGTTATGACGGGACAAAATTTGCAAAAGTTTAAGGGAAGTTCCTGTTTTTACAATACGCTGCTCATCCCTGTCCTGTCACAAACCCAGACGGATCTATGGATCTCAGTGCAAAGACGTGGGATCAGATGCACCTTCTGACCTGAAGTTCAGTGGTGTGCTTTATGTTTGGTATCCTCTCACACTCTGCTGACTGGTGTGTAATGAAACACTGGTTTCGGTGTCTGCAGGAAGCTTTGTTGTGGCCCGGTTGATCTCTGAAGGCAGACCTACAACTTATTTATAGCTCCTCTGTGGGTGTTGGAGGAAATGGTGCATGGGCTGCGGGTGAGGCCTGTGTTTGCCTTAGGAGAGGACTCTTCCTCACAAACAGACCGAGCTCATCCTGGAGCCTGAGCAGGCGGGTGCAAAAAGACACTGGATTTGAAATCTGGTCCAGATTTCACACAGACTCCACTTTGGTAAAAAAAGAAAAAAAAAAAAAAGAAAAGTCACAGGCGGCTTATTGATAGCATGTGTGACATTCCACCATCCCTTCTCAATATTCTAGCCTCACTCAGAGGATTCACAGAAAGTCAGGCCAACTGTGGCTGTGAGACTATTTGACTTGTACTTCATAAACCATTTTCTGTGATCTCTTTCCTTTTGTCCACTGAGTGTTTTTAACTTATGTCCTACTCACCTAGTTACAATCTTTCTTTCCTGATCGTGTTTTGTAAGAGAAAAGTTAGATTTTTTTTATATATATAACTATGAGAGAGGAGTTCTGTTGACTGGTTATCAGCAGTCAGTCCCTTTCTGTGCTCTGGCATCTTAAAACGTCAAGCATTTAAACTCCCTGTTACTTTTGCGTAACATCATTAATTCAGTTTACGGTTATATCCACTGAAGACTGACCTGGAACATGATTCTTTGGAAATCAATATAAAACATGTGCTACAAAGAGAAAAATGTATTTTTTTCTGGTACAAAAGAAATGATCATTGTAGTCCTTCACAGTTTAGTCTTTATACAGCTTTTCTCTGTTTGTATGCAACTTTTTCAGGTACTGTAAGGTCCGTCCCGGTCTGCCATTTTCTTTGTGTATGCATAAATCCATACCTGACGTTAATTTCTATAATCTACTAATCGTCTACAGTTTGAATCCATCAGTAGGAGGTTATCAGAAAAATCCTAATCTACTGTACTTCATAAAATCTGACTAGTCAAACCACAGATTAAACTAACAGCTGCAGAAAATAGATTTTCTTTCTTTAAACATTGGATTAAAGCATTTTGGGGATTATTTATCAACCTAATTCATTGCAACTAAACTACAACATTGCAGCACTAAGAAAAAAGAAATGTAATGATTGTGTGTCACTAGAAACAAGACAGTTTTAATTTACTTAGGGTTTCTGCTGGGCCTTAAAAAGTCTTGAATGAGTTCAAATTTCCCCACACTAAGTATTAAATTTCCCGCTAGCTATCTAAAGTCGGTGCATCACATTAAGTGATTGCTTTTTTCACTCTTGAAATAAATAAAATAAGCCAGTTTCCACTAAAGTGGTTTATTTAGTGACACAATGGTAAATGGCCGGAATAGATCTAGTCCATTGTGCTTCACACTACATTCACACACTGATGGGGGTGAGCTACTTCGTAGTAGGTTTCTACAGATGTAGCATACATCTTGTAGTCGACCTTGAGGCAGCTACCTGTGTGCTGCAGGAAGGTGTCAAAGTCAACTACACTGGGATCAAACACCAAAATGTCCGCTTAAATTGACACGGCTGTAAAGCTATAAATGCGCCTAACTCACTCACGCTAGGTTTTTTTTTTTTTAGTACAACTGATTCAGCTTTGTGTCACTTTCCTCTCCTGCAAACTGCTTGCTGCGCCTCCTTCTGGAGAAAATAGACACTGTGGTTCGATGGGGGTGTCCGTGCAACCTCTTGACTCATCAGTGTAATAAAGCCTCAACCAAATATGTTCACTGAGTTTTATATGCTTGAATAACTCAGCTGACGTAGCTGCTAGTTACTTATTTGCACAGTTATATAAAAACGGTTTAGACGAAGGGAACAACAGCGCCAGCCACTCTTGCTTTTTGTCTTCCTGTGTCAGTTGTTTCTCTCTATGATGTTTAAAATTGGCCGTCAGAAGCAGCTGCATATTGTTGTTTTCCCTCGACTCCCATGTCATCCAAACACCTAAAACTCGTAAAACACACTTGTTGGCTTGCAATGACTCTCATTAAATCTACAAGTTTGACTTCACTCCAAAAGTGGGTGCGGCTGTGGCTCAAGACCCAAGTACTATGGTGCTTAAATCCTTCTATTCATTTAAAATTAAATATTGGTCCCAAAGATATATAAATGTAACTTTGTGAAAGTTGCAGAAAGCTTCTTTATTGAGATAAACTTTCTTTTAATTGCAAAGTTTGACTTTAATTTTAGAAATATTAGTTTTTGGCATTTTTATTTTTTGTTGAGGGATTAATCAGTTTGCAATAACTGAAGAAGGCCAGGCCGTTTTGGTATTTTGTATATTCTTACTAGTTGGAAGCAAAGACATATTTAGATAACCTGAACACCAAGCACAGCTAGTCAGACCTCGGCCTCTTTCTGCATTTCCTTGACTTTCCCTGTGAGACTTCACGTCCAACTAACTAACCTCTTGACCTACTTCTTCTTCTCCTCCCTGCCGTGTTTCTGTCAGCAGCGGCCTGTGAACCGAGCCAGCTCCTCCCACAGCCATTACCGTAAACGCAAAGTTAACCGCACGTCAAGTCGACTCATGTCTGAATAAACGGCTCTCTTCGCATATCGCCGCCTGCTGCAGCTGGTGATGATGCCTCGTAAACAAACAAACAAGCATGCACCAAAGAGCAAAGATGATGAGCAAAGGCTTCAACACAGGCCTGGTTGCACATCATGAATAATTCAAAACCTTCTGACTTGCGAGAGACGAGAGGAAAAAAAGACACCCCTCTCGTCTCTCGTGCGAGCGCTCAGTTCAAAGTGGTGGGGAGATGAGGATAGATGGAGGATCGGAGCAGTAATATGCCAGATTGAATTTATGGTATTTGGGTTGAGCCCATTTAATGATCCCTCTTAGTGCTGGAGTTGGAGGCTGTAGCTGCACATGTAAATGCTGTCATCCTGTTTATCCCACTTCATCCCATCATCTAAACCTCTTCTATCCCAAACTGTCCCGTCTAGGCCAGCAGTTCACATCTGTGCTCAGGTAATGCCGTCATTTCCAGTCAGCATCTCTGAATTTACACCTGAAATTTTTCCGAAATCACAATTCTAAGATTTTGTTGACAGATACACCATGGCTGAAAAGAATCTGGGATTTTAGTGGTTTTTCAGGACCTGATGGAGTATGGAAAATGAGAAAAAAAGAGTATGGAGAAATATGAATAGTTAGACTTCATTACCTATGTCATTGTCTAAAACGTAGGTTCATGGGCGACTGGTTTTAGCAGGTTCCATATTTAAAGCACTGAAGATGTGGTTGGACTGGGCTTTCGTCTCCTCGTTATCTGAGTTGTGTTACTGTCTTATCGTTAGCTAAAGTACACTTGTTTAGTAGGCAGTTTAACTTAAAATATAACTCAACTTTTGAAATGTATTTGTCCATTCATACTGAGCAAATAGCAATGTTTCTGCTAAATCTCCCATTCATGTCTCTCAAACACATGAATGAGCGATTTAGATGTGGAGAGAAAAAAAGGTTAAGCCTTTGTTCTGCCCTCACAACTTCTGGGATTTTCTCCACTGAAAGGCCCAGGGAAGCTCCAGCCTTCCCTCTCGATACTTTTTCACTGAAAAACCCCCCAACAAAAAACAACAGTGGTTTGTTGGGACATCCAAAAACCTCATGTGGTTCAGACCTTGTAAGGAGGGTTATGAAAAGTCGGTGCCTGTGGTCATCAGAGCAAACGTTGGACTTGCTATCAATAGCCAGGTTTAAATAAGCGTACACTGTAGACTATTGTGAGTCAAACCAACTTTTCTTTTCTTAACACAGTGTTGGGTAACACAAAGTTATCGCTCAGTGGAAGTCGGCGCTTGGCTTGGTCAGTGTGTTTTGTTTAAACGCTCTTGTGCTTTTCTGAGAAAGCCTTGAATTGATTTGTTTTGTGTGGCATCTGACTGTGGGCAGAGTGGGTAGGATTTCTCATCACAGAAGCCTGAACTGGACAACCGGCCATGGCGCTTGCAGCTAGCTCCCGGGGAAACCGGATCTGAATATGTATATGCAACAATTTTACAAAAAAAGAAAAACAATAAATAAATAAATTGTTTCCACATTTATCCTTTTCCTATTCTGTCCAACAGTAGGCACCCTTCCTAAACCTTATCAGGGCAAATGAAAATGACTATTGACTCCTAACAAGATCTCAGGATCAGTGAGATGATTTTTGTACAAGTGATTAATTTCATCACATCTGTTTGTCTTTTCAGCCCCCAGGAGTTGCAGCCCGAAGCAGTTTGTGTGTAAGGATGGAGTGACGTGCATCTCCAAGGGTTGGCGCTGTGATCGCGAGAAGGACTGCCCAGACGGATCAGATGAGGATCCTGATGTTTGTAAGTCCTCAACAACAGAGATTAATCACTGAAATTTATAATCACACAGTGTTTTACACACTAAATTAGTTTTTTAGTTAAATTTTTGGTAAAATATAAAGGAGAAATTCTAATTATCGGTGGTTGCCAGCATTGTGAAGGTGGATCCGATTCCATTTTCAAGACAGAGAAAAGTGCTTGGGTGGCCGGCCTCTGGAAAGTCACGGTCAGGCAGTACATTTTTCTTACCATGAAGAGAGTGCAGAAAAAACAAACAAACACATTTTTCAGCTGAATTTGTTCTTAAATTTTATTTTATTTTTTGCAAGGAATGCAATCTTTTTGAGTGACTGAGCCAATGTTTACATATGGGCACAATTAATCTATTTGTATATCACATTTCAGAAACATGGCAGTTCAAACACAAAAATACAAAGTCATAGAAAACACCATACAGTCAACTATTGAGAAAACCAGAAACAAACATTACATCATTTAGATGAGTGCCATTACCAAAATCATCAATATACATCAAATAAGTTGGTCAAAGCTGTTATTGTGTCTGATTTCTTTAGATGAAAATACTTGTGTGGTAACACTAAGATTGATGGCCTCCTGTTCTTGTTTGGATCTATTGTGCCAAATAAATTAGGACATTTACCAGGTTTGCCTTTCCGTGTTAAATGTGATTTTAGAGTCGACTTCTGATCCACAGCGGATGCAGCCATTGACCCAACATATGAGACAGTCTGGGGCGAAGTAAAGCCACTTTGACAGTCGCTAAGAGTCACTGTGGCCGCTTAATGTCCGGTTCGGTTCTACCCAGTGCAGTGTGTTCCTCACTGGGCGTACACATAGGCAGGATCGTTATTTGACATGATGAACTCAAATAAACCCAGAAGAAATTCATTGCCACCCCAGACATGAAGAAAATAATTCAGATGAGCTGATTAGCTTGATATATCTACAAAATCTTATCTATATTTTGAAACTTTATTTATTTTTATTTTTTTTAAACATGGGCAAACTTTAGATTCAGGCAACACAGCCAAAAGGTTTACGACTATTTCCACGGATTAACTTTACTGAAAAGAAAAACCCAGACAAAGAATAAAAAACCTCACGCCAAACTGGTGTTGGTACAAAACTGTAGCTCTGACAGAACATTAATCACAGCTCTATTGTTTCTCGCTTCCACACTGCATGCCCGTGTTTCTCTGCTTGCAGGGCTGTGAAATCACGGTCATTCTGCCCTAACAGCTGACACATGTGCTCCTGGTGTAGCTCATGATTACGCTCCTCCACTCTGAGCTGCTGTCCGATAGCAGACAACACGTCCACCGGTCCAGCGCGGCGGTTTGGATGTTGTTGTTCAAAGTTTGCAAGGTCCGGCCATTGCTAATGCAGTGACGCAAATCACAGGCATATCAGCGAACGCAGCCTGCCGTCAATCAAATCGACACGGAGACGACTCTGGCCGGTTGAAGCCGCTCCCATCCATCCATGTTTGCCATGACCTCTGCATGGCTTCTTGCCATGAGTTAGCGCTATTAATCGCTGTCTTGCCAACAGATTATTGAGCCGCAGCTCCTTCAAAGTTACCTTGGACTTCCTGACTACTTTCCATCCTACATTTCTCTGTGCAAAGCCAAAAGTTGTTGATATTGTTTTATAAGTTAATCCTGCTTTTAACTTCTCCACCACGTTATCGCTGACCTGCCTGCTGTGTTCGTTGGTCTTTGTGCTGCTGTTTGTTCACTGACGTTCTCCAACAAGCAGAGTGACCTTCACACAACACCTGGAATTTACTAATTAAGTAAGTTCAGAAGGTAATTAGGTTCACTGGGTTATTTAGGGGTGTCATGGAAAAGGGGCTGTGAATACAACTGATGACAAAACAAAACAAAAAAACATTCATCAGTTTTCTTTTCAATCATGAGCTTTTTTTTGTAATGTTCTGAAACATGAAATCTCAGTAAAACATTTTGAAAATTCAGAAAGCTCTGAGAGGTATAAATGCTTTCAAACGGCACCAAGCGTGTGTGTATGATTTTGACCAAATCAGCATGCTGACTTGCATAGAAAGTGTAGCTGCGGTCTAGACATGCGAGACTCCGAAAGCAGATGTCTGGAAGTCATTAAGAACTCGCCTTGAGGAATGGAGAAACCTGCTGTTTCTCACTACCTGCCCCCCTCACCCTCTCTCAGCTGGGCCAACCTTCCTCGTGGTTTTGCGCGACCTTTTTCTCTTCCTGACGCTGTGCCAGGCACCTTATCTAGAAGCCGCTCCACACATTTAGGCTGGAAAAAGCAGGTCCCGTGAAATTGCTGGTCCTGCAGTTGGAAGCAGTGACGTCGTTAGAAGCTGCTGCAAGAAACGCTACGGTATTTACTTGGTGCCAGCCTCAGCTGGGCGAAGAGAAAAACCTGAATTTCCTCTGGCGTGTTTGCTACCGTTGTTCACAGCCTGAACACAACAGCATCGACGTTCAAACGGTCCCCCAATTGTTTCATGTCACTTCAGATGTTATAAATTGGCATCTATTGAACAAGACATTTTAATTGCTGTCACAGTTACTGATGACAAATTATGGTCATCTTGTCCATTATTTGCATTATATTTTCAACGTTTTTGTGACTCTACAAAAGAGTGGAAGGTCTCAGCCAGAAGCAGAACCAAGTAAATCTATTCTAATTCACCGGTCCTATCTGGGACAAAAACAACATGGACGCAATCTGTCACAAGCTACTTAACTGGCTTATGGCAAGTTTTCAAAAGCAGGAACATCAAAATATTGTTTTCTGATATGAGACAACTTTTATGGTGTTCAAAGAAAAGAACAAAATGCCCTTCTGTCTAAACAACAGGAAATTGTGGTGTAAAAGTGGAAAGACACATATAATAATATCTATTGATGCCTTGTTGTGGTTTGAAGGTGTCTTGTTTGATCAAATAAACTAACCACCATGTTTAGGCTACATCTGGATGTGTCAGGTGGGCTAAAACCATCCTGTTTGGTTTCTTTTCTATTTGGAGGACTTAACACTTTCATGCATGGATTATGATCCTTTGTGTCAGGATTTTTTTTCCAATTTTTTTTATTTTTTATTTTCTTAAGGCATAAAAGAAAGGTAGGAATTTTTTATTTTTTTTTGTAAAAAATATATAGTTTTTATTTTATTTTATTTAGGTGATCAATTGTAATTTTCTTCAAATACAAAGTTGTTATTTGAAAAATACATCAGTAGTATTGTTCTTTAGGGGTTTTCTGATGTCACAATATTTTTTTTACCTGCCAAAGTCGTCTACAGTAGGAGGAGGGACCGGATCAGTCGGCCATATTGGATTAAAAAAAAATAACTTCTTGCATTTGCAGCGGATGGCCAGTAGTTGATAGTGTATTATATGATGCATTAGTGTCCACTTCAGTGGTCTGTGTGCATTCATAACATAAAAATCCACAAGAAGCACAAGAAAATGGCTTTTAGACAGCCGTGCACTGTAGTGACCACTGTGCATGAAAGGGTTAAAGAGACAGGATATGCCCTTGGATATCCAGTCTTTGGAGGGGGATGCTGTCTCCGTTTGCTTTAAGAAAAGGTTTAGGTGCTTTTGTCAAAGGCGTTTCTGTTTAGACTATTCCTGATTGACTGGAGGACGAGTCTTTGTGTTTCCCCACACAGGTGGCTTCTGCATTTGGTTTAAATAACTACTTAGAATTTTCTGTTCCCTCTGTGCTCGTAAAGCTCCAAGTTAAGTCTGATGTTACTGCGTATTTTTCTTGTTGTCAGAGAAACAATGACTTTAAGCCAATTCTGATTATTTCCTAAACCTTGGTAGAATCCTGGTTCACAAGACAAACATAACAACAAGTAACACGACATCCTAATGTAATTAAGACGGCCTTTTAGCTGTAAATGCAACTTTAACCTTAAAAGCTCTCAAATGCTGCTTGGTTCAAAAGCAGCCGATTTCCAAGACATGTATTGGTTTCATGTAAAAACATTTTTATCGAGTTTCCAGCCGAATGCCAGCAACATATTTCATGTCATGTCATCGCATTGATGTGATCAATGTTTCATGGCTCAACAGGCCTCAACATCCGCCTGGGGGCTTTGTGGTTCCTGTGAAGTGAGCCACTGTCCATTTCCTTTCCCACCCTCACAATGTCTTTATAAACTGGGTTACTGGGTCAGATGGACGTGGCGGGCAAATGCTAAGAAGAAAGCCATAGCCAAAGAAATGTGTGCATGTGCATTTTGTGCAGCATTGTGTGTCATTTTGGGTTAATGAGCATCAGCAGAAATATTAAGAGATGTTCACCTGGGCGACTGGTCACCTACCAGAGTTTGGGGCGTAGGACTGATGTCTCCATTGAAACTCCGTCCCACGGCGAGGGCAGCTTCTGTCTCAGCTTGAAATTAGAAGATGAGGAGCAAGAGCCTCACAAACGAAAAGAAGTGATATGTTAGTCATTTGGCGAATGATATTTACAAGTAGGCTGTGGTGAAATTGGTCAAAATGTGTTCCACTTTGTTTCAGCAAATCATGTTGCACAATCACTGACTCTACAGAGAAAACAACAAACATTAAGTCCTGTTTTACGATGTCCTAATTTAAAAAAAAGAAGAAAAAAAGTGCCTAGTAATGATCTTGTAATCAACTTTTACTTTTTATGAATTTGCTTTCTGTTACCTTTTGTTCTTGACTAATTTTCCTTTTCTATTACAAGACTAATCCCTCAGTTTCCACTGGCCAGAAATCTTGTGGCCCGCCTCTGATTTGTATGGAAGTCCAGAAGTGCCTTTTGTATTAAGAAGTAAATTTGTTGGTTGCTTTTTTTGGTCTATGATATCTCCTGTATCGTTTGCACTATGCATAACAGGTCTAATTACTCAGCTTGTATAAGTGTTATTGAGTGATTCTTACTTAGTCAACCAAGCAGAATACTTTATTGCACTGTAGAGACCACTTGTCCCCCAACCTGGTCCTCAGGCCCCCTGGCCTGCATGTTTTAGACGAGTCTCTATTCCTGCACACCTGATTTAAATCATTTTATGACCTCCTGCGGCAGACACCTAAAACATGCCCGACAGCGGCTCCTGATGATCAGGGTTAGGAACCGCTGCAGTAAGAGACTGCAAGGTGCCAACGTCATGTCACTACAAATCAAACGCAGGTCATCATCCCTCCACCGCCATGATGACAGCTAGAAGAGGATGTACTTGTAATATAATGCTGCTCTTCAATTAGTTTTTGTACTGGTTTATTTGACATCCGAGTGAGTTATGTTTGCTTAGTAGTATTTCACTTGTACTGGCATGAGCTTTAAAATATAATTATAAATCTGGCATGAATATGAGACATATTTCTCTAAGCGTCTTGTTTAATCTGACTTTATTGCGGCAGACGTACTCAAGCGATGTAAGTTGTGCAAGAAGCAAATGGGAGCTATAATTTTTGAGAAAGTAACACCTGCATGGTTGACCAACAGCTAGTGGATATTTGGGACAAATATGAAACATGCATTGGCTTCTTTACAAAGTGAGCCACTACTAGCTCAGATTCCCATCAACGTGAAATGCTGCTCCACAGCAGAGAGTGCCGTTTTCCCCACAAGGACCTACTTTAGTTGTGACTGCATCTGCTACAGTTTTGACTCATGGGTCTGGAGCATCTGCTGCAATTTTCAGAATAGTGGTTTTTCTGTTTTTCATGGATACCTGAGCGCTGTGCCCTGAATGAATATCTTATCTCTTTATATATCTATTCTGTTTAAGTGTGTGGTCAGATGAGGCTGAATCCCCAGTGATAGTTTTTTTTTTTAGATGGACAGGGGAGAGGGCAGAGTGGAGCTTAGCAAAGGACAATCTGGTGTGTGTTCAGCCAAGAAAAGCATGTAAGGGGTTTAAAAATAAAAGAACAATCTGTAATCTCAGCAGGCTCTACTTACGGCAGCCGGCCAGACCAATGGCACTGCTTAAGGGGAAGCAAGAACAATTTGAGGAAACACAAAGAAGGACATGAACAATAATAATGCGATCATTTGCATTTCTAAAGCTGGGGAAAACAAATGCAGAACACCTGGCTCTGCCTTGGGCTACATCTTTCCCACTACAGCACCTGCATTTCATTAGGAGCTGAAATAAAGTACTGCATCCTGCGTCTAAGCTAAATAATTTAACATCCAGCTTTCCTCTGGCTGACGTTGTTTAACCTAAGTCTCCGCTGGTTTGTTTTCTGTTAAGATGACAATTAGTCTCATCCTTCTCTCCTATCCCCCTCAGACCTTTGCTTAGCTTTTCCTCTCTGTTATAATTAGTCACCTGTCTCTTGGATTTATTTTCTATTGCTCCATGTAAAAAAATAAAAAAAATCATTGTCTGCAGTGGGACTTTGTGGCTTTTTTTTATTTAGTAGATCATTTAACCCATGTCTAGAGATGCACAGTTAATTCGACTGGTGTTTGGTATTGGTCAGTTTTCCTCTTCCTCACCCTGACCAGCGACTGCCCAGTCTTAAACTCAACAGTCTGTTCTTGTTGTAATCAGTGAGCGCATCGTACATAAGCTGAACCACTCTGTGGCAGCAAAACACTTTCTGGTGTGGCAGTGGCTGGTGAGGAAAAAATTCAAGAGTCAAAGTTAACCATTTTCAATATCAATAAAGCGTTTAGAGATGCGAGAAGGTTTGGCAAAGAAGTGCAGTTTCTACAACATGCCGAGTCATTCTTATGGTTCAAAGTTTGAGAAAGAGCACGACTTTCAGAAGATAACAGGAAGGGTAAATAGAGTCTAGAAAATATGCATTTCTTCATGTTTTGAGCAATCTGTGTCTTTAATGAAGCATGTTGGATTTTGAAGAGTGCAACCTTCTGGGAGTGCCAGAGTTAAGTTTAGGGCCTAGATTCTTCCAGGCTGGCAAAAAGTTTTTTCCAAAAGGCCTCAGGAGCAGCAGTGGTTGAGCACAGGTTTTCCAAGAATACGGTTCTGAAAAAATTAAGAAACCACAAGATTAAAAAAAAAAAAAAAATCCCCTACAAGCAGACCTCGTTCTACTAAGTGAGGTGCTGATTAGTAATCACCTGAAATCCAGGTAAAGAGCATGTGATTGAAAATAATACAACATGACAGACTCTTTTAACTTCTGAATTCATCCTTTTCTGGCATGAACTGAAATATCTGAATAACTTGCAACTGTCTGCTTTCCAAAGCAGAGCCTCTGTATGTACAAGGAGGATGGTCATCGAAAATGAAAACGGCAATGTCAAAATTCTGTTGTTTTTTTTAAAAAGTAGAATCTGATTTATATTAACATTTAGTTCATGCTTAATTTTTAATGTTCCCATGGGTTGTTTAGGGTCTTTTGAAGAACTATGTGAGCTGTGGGTCTTAAAATCTCCAGGTCCATTCAGACTGACATCCACAGCAGCTTCTGCTGTTTTAGTAATGCTAGGCATGCAAACTGCATTAAGTGCTAATATCAGATGATAAATGTGGCTTAAAATGTAAACTAATAATTTCTTTTCTACTGAAGTCTTATGACAGGAAAAATTAAACAAAGTACTTTAAATGCATCTTCTGATATCGTAGTTCTAAAGAAAAAAAATCAGAATCAGCGGGTTAAAGGTGATTGGAAACATAAAAGTGAGCACAACATTCTGATTGGTGCATCATCAGGACCTTTCACATTCATTACATGTGTTGAGCTGCACAGAGACAGGACATAATACTGGACTCCAGCCGTGGATAGAGATGTCATCCTTCCTGAATATAACAGGCTCAAGAAAGGACCTGACAGAGCCTGTTTAGATTGTTAAATACAAAATAATAGGGATGCTTTGTTTTTTTTTATTGGGGTTTTTTTTTTATGCTGCTGACATGTGTTGGGCTTAAATATACACTGAACGCACGAAATTAAAAGCTTAAATTACTCAAAACTCAAAGTCAACTTCTTCGAAATGTCCCACTTATTTCCTATGTGTATACTGTTATTTTACTGTGTTTACTTTTGTTCTTTTGTAGCCAGCAGTTAAAATATTTTTTTTTCATTATGTCGGGGCAGTTTTTGTCCTGCATGTGTTGCAATGTGCTTTGCTGATCAAACTGTTTGCTCAGTGGCTGCTCTGCCCCCGAGGAGCACTGCTGCTTGTGTGTTTTGAGAAGACTCAGTTTGTTGTGCTTGTCAGAGGGGGGATGGATTTAGCCTTCCTGCTTTGCTTGTAACCCTGCCAGCTGGCCCAAAAGCCCCTCCACCCCCCATGAAGGAATAAAAATGTGCTGTTGATATCTTGGAAGGCAAGCAGAGCCAAGGATCCAACCACCAAACACAGAGTGCAGTGAAGCCATCACACAGTCTGCCACCGGCGTTAAAGCCACGGATCGTTGGAATAAACAACATTTGTGCTGCACATGTCTGGCTGAAAACAAGCACAGTGATCCGCGGCTGTCAGAAAAATTTATATTTAGACGTCTCGCTGTAACTAAGACGCTACAGGTGCTGTTTCAGTGGTAGCTCAGAGTGTTGTTTTCCACCTGTAGGCTGAAGTATTTAAAGGATTTCTATCGGATATATTCAGTGGATATTGTTCCTTCCCTGCTTTGTGGCGCTTGCTGTGCTCGCTCTGCTGTCCATAAACTTTTTGACGAGGCTTTGTGGAGGGCAGGCGTTAAACTACCAACTCCCAGGGGATCCCATCTGTCCACTCTCAGACTCAGCAAAGCATTTCTTGGATCTTGATTCTGATGCCATGTCCTGGTTGTTGGGAGTTTTGTTCTGCTGGCAGGACAGGCGAGAGAGGAAGGTCATCGGGTGCCTTAGGGCTGCAACTGAGAACGGGCCATGTGCTTCAAGAGCATCGTGCCAAGGCGATAGTCAGTGAAAATAAGGTCATAAGGGGACAGAAAAACCTTTGCTGCCTTATTGATAAGAAAAGAATGACGAGACGGCCAAAGATGAACACAGTTTTTATTTACTGTATGGCTCAATGACGTGACGCTCAATTTCTTTTGTCTGGCTCTACTTGTTACAGTTTAAAAAACCTCATAAAAAGAAACCACAGATATGTAATATACCTCACCAAAATGTCATGAGACTGTCCGAACTCAATTACTGTTTCAAAAATGTCTTAAAATGACATTAAATCTGTGCAAACATATTTTCTTTTCTGTTTGGTACGATTTTCAAAGTCTTTTCTTCATCCTGTACAAATTTTCAAGGCATTTTTAGTTATAACTCCATTATAATGTTTAAACAAACATTGTCCGAAAATGTCATTTTAACTAAATATCATGTGGTGCGACCGTCAAGAAATCCCATTTTTGCACTTATATTTTGAAATCCAGTCAAAAACAGGAGGTTGCATCATCCAACAGCCTGCCAAGAATCCCTGGAGACAGCAAAGAGGTGTAGCTGATAGTGATTTGGTTTGCATGTGGACACAGCTAGAATGACCACATTGATTAAATCATCAATATTGTGATTTATTAATTTCAGTGCCATCACCTTCAAAGCTGCAGAGTTTCAAACAAAACTAAAACACGTGGGGAACATTTTATGACCATTATCCTGTGTTGGTATGTTGAGATATCCTTTTAACAGAATTATCTTATGGTAAAAATGGTAAATTTGTATTGCACTTTATCAAGTCTGAGGACTCCAAAGCTCTTCCACTGCAGTCAGTCATTCACCCACTCAAACACACATTGATGGTGAAAAGTTACATTGTAGCCACAGCTGCCCTGAGGCAGACTGACAGATTTAAGTGACCAGACATATTGAAGCTGGTGCCTCTTCATCACTTTTCCCCTGCTGGTGACCTGTTTGCTCCCACCCTCTGCTCGTCAGCCCCAGTCTCACCCTGCATGGCTCAGGTCAGACTTCACATGTGAGGCCCCTTACAATACTATGGCTCAGCCTATTTTGCAGGAAGTCGCAGCCGATTTGCGTGATCCGAACAATGGCCTTAGTTCTTTGGACCTACAATAAACTACCCCCAAACCACCTCAGTCCCTCGGCCTGGAAAATAGCATGTGATTCATCACTGTGTGCTGCGGCTTAAAGACTCAATTCGTACAAGGCTTCAAAAATCCTGCATTACCTCAATCTGGTCTTGACGCTTGAAGAATGGCATTGTTCGGAGTTTTCAGCGTTACTTACCCAAAGTGCTTCTCCAGGTAAACACAGAAGGTACAAAGACGCTGGTTAAATCAATATATGAAGCAACGTGCTGGTCTGCCAGTCATTGGAGACGAGACCCAAAAAGTAGGAATAAACATGTTCAGATTGACGTCAGTGGAAGCTTCTTCTTTAATTGCAGAGCAGCAGTGCACACCAAACCACAAACCAGCAACATGAACAATAGATGACAGACTGCTGAAATATAAATGGATCTAAATTGGGTCTCACTGGAGATAGGCACCAGGACCCCTTTGCCCCTGCCTGTCGCAGGGACAACGGTGTGAGAAAATGGATGGATGGATCCAGGGGATGAAACAACCGCTACATGCTGCAAGATGGAAAGTACGAGAACATCCACATTAAGCAGTTCGGTGACGGTATTCTGTGGGCTGGTGCAATCAGGATGGCGTTTCCATCACTAACTGGACCCTCACTGGGCAGGTGGGGGTAAAACCCAAAGGCCTAACATGGCGTCATACTTGTGTGACGACAAACCTTATGTATTAGTGACCTTATGCTTGTTGCAAGCAGTGACATTTTCCTGTCCTCCAATGGTGTTGTGTGACACCAGTGGCTCCGCCCCATCCGTACTTTGCCGTTGTCTTATGGACCTACAACTAAAGACACGCCACTCAATGGAGACAAGGTGTTGGATAAGGAAAGAGGGGAATCTCTGACAACATTTGAGAATATCTCTAGTAATGAGACAGTATTTCGATCTTCATAAATCTCCACCCTTAAACCACTTGCACTTTCATTTCTGCACTTTTTTGCTGATGCAATAGTGACATCATAATCATGTTCCAGTCTACTTAAAGGTGTACCGTCAACAAAATGCTTAGAGAATGAAGTAGGAAAGAAAATCTTCCTAGAACAAAGCTTTGAGCTTGCTAACTTGGCTCACTCTCAGTGGAGAGAAGTTGAATGAAATGTTTATTTTAAATTAGCAATGCCTTTTTCCACTGTGACTCCCACCCCGGCTGCCAGGACCCCGCTAGAATGAACCCTTTTGTCCACCGTATTTGGACGAGGTGTCCCACATGGTCTTCTGGCTTGGCTCTCTGGGTTTGGTCACTTATATATTCTGCCTCTTGAGAAACAGCGTGCCTTTTCCACACGTTGGCTTCCCATTTAAACATTTACTGTAAATGGGTCAGCAGATGTTGACGAAAAAAAATGAAGGGAGGAGATGTAGAAAAAAGAAGATTACTGGACTGTGTCCACACAGAGGAAAGAAAAATTTGAGTCACGGAGCCATGTGATTGGTTTAAAATATCAGCCTAAGGAGAAAACGTTGCTTTACTTTGACAGGTTATTCAGTGCAAAGTAAAATCATTACTCTCCCTTCAACTTTTTCACAATTTGTCACTTATAAAAATATATGTATTATTGTGATAGACCGACACAAAGTACTGTAGAATTATAAAGTTGAAAAAAAAAACAACAACAAAAAAAAACAATAGATTTATTTTTTTTAAGGATTTCTTAAAATCCTGGTTACTTTTATGTGGTAGTGACTGGAAAATGGGTTGTGAGAGAGACAGGAGACATGCAGCAAAGGTAAACAGGCCGAGATTCGAACCTGTGACAGAGAACATGCATGCGTGGGTCGCATGCTTCGCCCCTGTGCCCTCAGCGAACCCCAAAAATAGTAGATTTCAAAGTTTTTTCAGAACAAGTCTTGTAGGAGTGATGTGCGACAGTAGTGTCCTATGTTTTAGTCCACCTTGTCAAAATGTTATACATGTATATAGAGATCTAAACAGAGATCAGACTTTAAATATTGTTGCTCAAGGGCAAATACTGTTCCTGTTTTGGTTTTTTTTGTCATTTGTTTTCTTGTGAAGATCTTCATACTGTATGTCTGGGGTTTTACATTTTACAAGAAGAGTGATCAGACAATATATTTTGCACTTTACAAGTGCAGAGATGATGGTGTTATCTTGCTCTGAGGAAACAACATCTGACTCATAACTCTTCTTGATAGGACTGTCAGTGTGCTAATAAAGATCTGATGTTTATAATGTTTTAAATCGTTGCGTCAGTTTTTGGAGAAAGCAGTTACCAGAGAGAGTTATGGCCCAAAACTTACTGCAGACCTATTGGATGAAGGGTGTTATGAGTCACTGGGCCGTGCATCAAAAAGTCACAAGACTGGAAATTTCATCCAGGAAAAAAAAAAAAAAAACAGTTCAGGAATATGATGAGGAAGAGACAATCTGTCTGTTTCCACTTGAAGTAGTCATTCATTGTCTCTGTAGGAACGATTTTCCCTTTATTTTTATGCACTTACAGAGCCATAAAGTCTCATCTGACAGCATTGTGCTGCACCAGGCCTGTATGCCAGTGCATTGGTGTGCTTATTGTTCATATTTTGCTTCTGGGTTACATGTACACAGCAGACACAGTGAAGGTGGCCATTTGGCTAGATGAGCAATAGGTCGCTCCTGCTGGTTTCCTTCCAGCAGCTCTATTTTACTGCTGCAGTGTCTCTAGGGACGTCTGCAGGGTGCATCTGCCGGTTCAGCAGGCCAACAGCAAAGATGGAGATCATGAAGTCATAAGCACTGTGTTCACATTTCTGCAATTTAAATCACAGCTGCATGATGTCAGAAATGAGATGTCATATTATTTTTCCTGTGGTGAATATCACAATGACAAAAAAAAAAAAAAAATACCTATGGTCTTTGTTCATTAAAGATGTTTTACAGTGGTGCATTTTTTTATTTTGTGCTAAAATTTCCGTTAACCATAAAAACACAGTTTACAGAATCTAAAAATTTAACTGAAGTCACTCAGGCAAACTTGCAAAGAGGCCTAATAAAAGGACTCTGATGTTTTGCAACACCTCTAGAGATGTGGATGTGGAAGCTTGTGTTTTTTTTTTTTGAGGGGCTGGGCGGGTAGATTTTATCTACAGCTACAGAATAATTAAAGTTACCCTATTAGCAACAAACCATATCTATAGCAAATTTAAATTTACACAGTTTCTTACTGTTGATGAGAAACTTTGAAGGAGTGTTGCTGTGGCACCGCTGAAGAATAAAAATGTAATATATTTACATTATATATTGACAGCAACGAGGAAAGTGGATGAAATTACAAGCACGGAGCTAATTATAGCTTCGTAGTTTCATTACATTATTTTAATTATGATGATATTAGTTTATTAAAGACATGGAAGCTGAGAATAAGGTCTAGTAGCTTTAATAAATCATCTCAAAATGAGCATTTTTTTTTTCCGGGTAACTGCATCTACAATTAAACAAACATGGAACAATAGATGTATTCTTACTTGAAATAGAAAAATTAACATCACAGCATTAAAAGTGGCTGTGAAAACTCCTCTACCTTACACTGAGGGTTTATGCAGGGACAAGGGCAATATGCAGAGACCTTTCCTTTCAGCGCTGCTGTGCAGAGCATTGTGCAGAAGTCTGCTTCATCAATCCTGCTTGCTGCCTGAAGGGAGGCCCAGGTGGGCCAGGCAGGGCAGCATCAGACAGCCACTTTATTTCACTCTGCCTGAGGGAAATTAGTCTAATCTAATGGGAGGCTTTTAGGCGGTCTGCGTGAATAAATAAGCGTACTCTCCGGTTCTTGGTGTGACTTTCTCAATCAAAAGTTTTCCTTCACCTATTTTGCCAAGAGGCTGAGTTGTCACTCAGCAGGAACAGTTTGCCTGTTTCGTAAATTAAGTCGAAAAAGAGAATTTAAAAATGGAACAGAATATTTAACTTAAGACGGACTTCAATAATTCCTTGCAGGTCGTAGACAAAGCAGACAAAGCTGTTGAAATGATGCATGTGACGCCGGGGCCTGTAGTCAACACCAGAAGGCAAACGGAGAACGCTATTGATCAGAATCTCAGTTGGATGGATCATGATACACAGGATCTCATGATCAATACCGCCCAGAGTCTCAGTCAGGAATCAAATTCCTTTCACCTTCGCTGCTGCTTTGGTGTTTGGTGGTAAATAGCGAACAGAGAGAGATCAAATAAGGGATCAATATTCTGCTGAAGATCTCTTGCTTTATTGGTTGCTATGTGGAGAAGTGTGATTTGATTAACTAATTAAATACAATGGGTAATTTGGAGAAACAAGTTCTTTACTTTCTTTATTTATAGTCTAAATCTATTATGGGTCAAGGTTTGGTCATTGATCACATAGTGAGCCAACTATGAGTCAGTATGACCTAGGAGCAACCAAAGAAACTGTTTGATATTTGCCATTGAAAAAAACAAACAAACTAAATAAAGATAGACCAACTTCAAAAAGAATATTTAAAAAATCTATTCTGAAAGGAATGATGAAGCACTGAAAGCACATGAAAACCGCTGACCAAGAAATTCCTCTACTTGGAAATCAGCTCCAGGTTCTTTTTTAAACCCAAGTTGCTCTTGGCCTTTTATTTTGTGTTTTGTGGTGGATACAGCAGAAGATGGTTGGAGAAAGCATATTGGCAGCATCGTGAGTGACCAAGGCTCCCTGATGTTTGAGGGGAACGAAGGCTGGTCCAAGTTTGCTACTGTCAGAATGGAAAGAGGAGCATGGTCTGATTATTCCTGTTTGTGCTTACAATATGTGGATGGGAGTGTGTGCGTGTGAATCATCTACGCAGGGAACAAATGGCACCAGGATGCACTTGTTGCGATGTTTTTCCTGGTCTTGGTTTCAGCCGTCCTGTTGAGTCCAGGCCTGGTCAGGTCAGGTTAGTAGCAAAAGAGGAGCCAACGTAATATTGGCAGGTGGTCATAATGTTATGCCTGATCTGTGTGATTGGTAATGGAGTTCTACATGCCTTTTTATTCCTTCTCTATGTGTGTTTTTTAAAAACCAGGATGGTGTCATTTTGCTTTTATTCCCTTATGCAATCATCTTCTTCACCAATAACAATCTGGCCTTGAATGACAATGCACAGCGGTGCACCTGAGTGCACTGACACACAAATACGAAAACACACACACACACATCCTGATGGATAAATGCAAAATGTTACAGAAAATAACACAATGCAACTGATCATTTCTTAAATTGTAATTCATTTAGCTTTTCATGGAAAATAGAGCTGTGCCGATAGCTTTTGTGTCTTCCTGTGCTGTTTTGGAGCATGTTGTTTGGTTTTATCTCTGCAAAAAAAAGGCAAGCATAGGAAAACACAAAACATAATTTTAGATGAAAGGTTCGCTGATGTGTTGATTTGAGATCAAAGAAATGTTTTCTGCTCATTCACTCTGACAAATGTGCCTTCCTGATTCGCGGAGCCCCCCAGCTCCAGCATAAAGAGAGGCTGAAGGAGTGAAAAAGGCTTTATGTAGATACTTTAAGGGATTTTATTGGCAAGACACATTGATTTCACAGCAAAGCATCCGTCACATAGTTTTAACTCAATAACAACACAAAAAAGATTAAAAACTGTTTTTTTTTTTTTTTGTTTTTATATAAACTTGACTCTATTGCCAAGAAATTAATACTTAACTTGTCAGGTTTTGTTGAGTTGTATTTCACATAATACAACTCAGCGTCTCCCTTCGTCCCTGTATGCTAATTGCTTTTTGTTGCCATGTTCTCTCAGGTCCACACAGCACGGTTTCACGCTGCCCACCCAACGAGTTCCAGTGTGGGGGGACAGAGCTGTGCATCCACATGAGCAAACTGTGCAACGGCGTCTCGGACTGCACCGACGGCTGGGATGAGGGACCTCACTGCAGAGGTAACGCCGTGCTCATCACCTAGCTGGAAGCATTTTTGCAACTGAACAACTGAACAATTTTGCACTAGAACAACTGGATTAACGTTACAAGGTCTGTGTTAAAGACTGCGTGATGTAGCGTATCGAGACTGCTGTGAGTGTTGGACGTTCTCAGCGTGGAACAGAGTCGAGATGCTTTATTCGATCTGCACAAATTGGGGAAGTCGCCGTTCTGAAACTTGAAATTGGGAACCTGTTTATGATGACTCCAATCAATGTCGCGTCTTTTTAAAGAAATTGCTGACTGAAGTCAAAACAAATGAGAACCAAAATATGAAAAAGAGCTGATATAAACGCATTATGTGTGAAATCTGAGGGAGCAGAAGAAGTAAAACTTTCATTATGATGTTATGTGAATTAAAGGTTAACAACCAGAAATAATCTCGGATTACACAACAAATCAGCGGATGTAGAAAATCAGAAATCTGTGCCAGTCTTGCTTTAGTTGTTGTTCATTTTTGAACATCTTTGGCAGTATTTTTGAGCCTGTCCACACTAGAGCAAACCATTTAAGAAAAAAAAAAATAATAATTGCAATGTCCGTCTTGCCCTTCAGTAATGTAACCATGTGAGTTTAAGTAAATTATGCTGCAGCCTGCTTTTGATGCTGTAGCAGGCTTTGATTTGAACTCTAGCTAAGACTGTTGCGACTTTATGCAGATGCTCCGTCTGCACCAATGAAGATTTGCTCACCTCAACATGGAGGATTCTTCAAGTGACTGTCATGCAGCAGACATGGCCATATTTTCTAGTTATGTAGTGATAATAATTATGTAATGCAATTGAACACATCAGAAACTTTTTCATTCAAGTTTTTTCTTCTAAAGTTTGTTTAAAGTCAGATTTTTTTATTTTTTTATTTTTATTTTTTTTTGCCCTTCATTTAGATTTGGGCAAATTACTTCCTGAAATCCTCAGGAAATGTTTCTCTTTAGATGTTGCTTTGCTGTTATGATCAAAAGATGTCCGCTTAGATTAATACACTTCAAAATGCCTTTTAACGTGAACAATTGTATTTGGCTTATTTAGAAGTCAGGAAAGCATTTGAGAAAATCCATAATGAATTCATGATTCGTCATAAGTTTATCTATTCATGTGTGCCAAACATGTCTTCCACTGAGAGATTACACGTGGGAAACTTTGAGTGGGGGAGGCTGCATCAAGTCTGAAAATAATCTTTATCAGTTAAGATGGTTTGTTTTGCATTCCTTGCTCTTTCTCCTGGTTAAACAAGATGCAGAAAAAGCATGAAGAACATGACTATTTTTTTCTTATTTATTAAAAAGAATCAATCAAATAATTCTGCCCAGCCATTTGGGACAAGGCCTGACCAATCTCATCTAATGTTGCTGCAGAAAGTGTTTATGCTAGTACTCTTTGCTTTGCAATATTCATCGAATTCTTCGCAAATTCTTGCAAAGATTGTTATTCCTTTCCCTGCAGGCCTGCAGGCTTCTGTGCTCAACATCACTCAGAGGTTTTTGTTATTTGTGTACAATTCAGCCCTGGACGCATCCAGAATGAGGAAAAAATACCTCAGATACGGAAATATCTTCAGACTGGATAACAGCTGTGTCCCAAAAGTCCACCGGCTGAACTGGGACATAGAACAGTGAGAACCACAGAGCCCCTCTGCGGGTCACTGGGAGGTCAGACAATAAGATCTGGTCCTCAAAATGTGATTCTGCTCTAATCCACTGTTCTGGGCTGATATGCTGACATACCACAGCTTTCACTTCTTTGAATCTCTCCTTGTTTTCTCTTCCTCTCTCACACTTTTAACCTCAAAAACAATGTTTGGTTAACCCCAAATTCATGTAGTGAAGACTTTACGCAAATTAAACCAAACATCAGCTTGTAAAAAGGTAAGATTTTCTTAAAAATCTTTTTCTGTAGTTTGGTTTCTGTTATTTTATTTTGCTTTGAGATTAGTTATTTATTTATTTATTTTTATTTTGGGCCCTTCAGAAATAATGAAACAACCAAATGGCAAGACAACAAGCAGAATCAGCCAAACAAAAAGCTTAAGTAAATAAATTCTCAAAACATCCCCTCCATTCGTTATTTATCAGTTCCTCGTCCGAAAAGGACGAGGAACTGTTTTTTTTTTTAAGTTAAGCAAATATGAAAAAGTATATTTTAAAGTGATTATTAAATATGTTCCTTGTTTATGTGTAATTATTTTAATTGACGAACAAGTGCTATTTAAACAGATACAAGACCAGGAAATAGTTGATATCAAAAAGAAAATAGTTTATCCATCCATCCGTTTTCAGGGTTTCCTCAGTGTATTATAAGCCCGGTGGGTCTAATGTTGACCAATCCCAACATTAGATGGGATTGGTCAGGCCTTGTCCCAAACGGCTGGGCAGAACTATTTGATTGATTCTTTTTAATAAATAAAAAAAAAAAAGTCATGTTCTTCATGCTTTTTCTTGTGCCCCCACCAGGCTTAGCATTGCTCATTTATGTAAGTCTTTTTAAAATGTTTGCATTTTTATAGTTAGTGTTCAGGTGTTAATCTTCCAATCTTTCAATAAAACATAATTATCAAGTGATATTTTCAAATTTCATGTCAACTTTAAACATTTTTTAACTCAAAAACACGACCGGCTGCTAGCACCCAACCACCGGGCTCAGGCAGGTTTTCTGGGGAAAACCTTGCTTCCTCTTGGTAGAGTCATGAAGAAAAACGGTTGAACAAAGCTTACTAGTGCTACCTCCAACTACATTTTAAACCTAAATGGTGATTTCTCGGCAAAAGGCAACTTACCCACTTCCATGCTCTATATTTCACCCACTGCCACACCCTTTACCCCGATACCTGCACCATATACAAATGATTGAATCATCATAAGTGGCACTCAGTTCACTTCTGTGACAGGACTTGATGCTTAAAGAAAGGAGTTAATTTCTTCAGCTTACAAAGGCTTTCTTGATATTCCTGGAGACACGAGAAGCAGAAGAGGTGGAGCTCCAGGGTTTCTATGAACACAAAGCAGATTAGAAGATTTTGAGATTTTGAGGGAATGATAATGCCAGTATTTTGTTGCCGGTCATCTGCTTGATAAGAAGGATTTTAAACCAAAATAGCCCGTAGTTTCAGTTGCTCCAAAATAAACACTGCATCATGTGTCACAGACGGCTGTTTACATTGTTTCCCTTAGTGGTTTTCTAAAACGGTCTCTGTTGCTCAGACTTGTTTTGGAAAATCCCGGGCCTGTCTGTAATTTGAACAGTGGTTTTCCCAGCAGGAGTGCAGTGGGAAGACCTGCGTATTCCTCTTGTATCCAGTAAATTAGCATTTCAGTGGTTATGAGGTGCAGGTCAGGTGGTACACATTCCCACACTGACTAGACGAAGGGCTGCGGATATAATATGAAAATGCACCAGAAGAAGAAATCCGTTGGTTTCTGTGGGTTAACCGAGCGTTAAACTCCTGTTCAGGTTCAAGTCGACAGCGAAAGTGTGGAATTCCTAAGTTGGTAGCCGGGCGGTGTGAAGAGGAGGCTTTTGATCCCGTCTCGGCCTCGAGATAGGGTGTTGTTTTTGTCTGAGTAACAGTCGGCCAGTTTTCCTGGGCAAAGTGATTCACTTGCGACTGGTGGATCTCAAGTGGGTTTGACATAACTCTGGTTGTTTGACTATGAGTCAGTGTGTCCTCTTTACACATAACAGGATGTTCACTTCACTGCTAAAAACCACATTAGTTTTTAGTTTTTTCTATATGAGGTTGTTCCTCATATAGAAACCTGTATGAGGTTTCTGTATGAAACCTGTATGAGGTTTCTGTATGAAACCTAAGATTTGGTTTCATACAGAAAACGGATGTGTGCTTTGGATTCAGTCAGCCTTAGCACAGAGTCTGTGATTTCTCTTTTTACATCTAATATCTGCAGAGCTTCATTCACTCCTGTACAATTAATTTAGGGCAGAGCTTCACAATATGTAAAAGTTGCAAACATTGTCACAAGTGCCAGAATCACAAATAACTGATTGGATGCAGTATTTAGGAGTCTAGGATTCTCCAGGTCAGTTTCCTTAAAACTTTGCTTTTGGGATCATATATTGGTCTAAATGAAGGGAATTTAGTAAACATGAACTCTGAGGTCTGATGTTATTCTCTGAAGCACACATGACCTTTTCAATATTCCAACAATAGATAAACTGATTTCAGGTACAGAAAAGTTAAAAATGTGTATGCTAGACTTTTTTCAGTATTCATTGTCTACATGTTACTTATGACCTTCCACTTTTTTTCCCATCTTTCCTTTTCCCCTCCTTTCTTCTTTGAGTCTTATCTGTACTTTCTTGTTTCCTTCGTTCCTTCCTTCCTCATTTCCCCATTCCTCATCACTCATACACTTTTTCACTTCCTTCCTTTTTTCCTTTCTCCCTCAACACCTTTTTCCTTCCTTCCTTTTTTCCTTTCTCCCTCAACACTTTTTTCCTTCCTTCCTTTCGTATCACTTTCTTCTGTCCTTAATATTTTTCCTTTTTTGTGAAGGCCATATTTTTTCTGTACCTTAAAAATATTTTGGTCTTCTTTCTGAGATATTCTTCATTTGAAGACGAAACGCAGATCGTATCTCCTGACGGTTTATGATAAACCGAGCTGACTCTTAACTCATCGTGCCTCTTTGCTGGCGGCAGCCATGGACAGACACATTACGTTATCCTTTAATATCATCCTCACAGCCTTGGGGATTCTCAGCAGAAACAATTACTCAAGAGAAAGCAATGCTTTAAGGATTCAATCCACAAAGTTGGTGCGGCCTCAGAGAAACAGCCTTTTACTCCTATCACAGGACAGTGATGAGATTTTATATCAACTGGGACAAAGAGCTCATGTCGCTGTGACCTTTCGCTTTTCTGATGGGGTCATAAAGCAACACGTCCATCCATCTGCCAGAGTCATTCTGTAAATATTTTAGTGACATGAAATGCATTAATAAAGTCCTGCTTGTTGTTTTATGTGGCTCATCCGTTCACTGCTGTCCTCCTCTGTCTCCCTTCAGTGTACATATCGAACTGCTCGATCACTGGCTGTCAGGAAAAGTGTGCGGTCACCCCTCAGGGTCCGGCTTGCTACTGTAAGAACGGCTACGAGATCAGCTCCGATGGAAGGACATGCAAAGGTGAGCTGTTTATCTTTACATAACCAGCTGATGCCTGTGGAATAAGGAATTAGTAACCATTTGGTGCCTACGTATGAAATGCTTTCAATGAATTGAACGTTTTTTTTGCATTTGCATAAGCATCCGCTGCCACTCTTTGAAGAGTCCACTGCCTTTAATTTGTGTTGACGAAAGCTACTTAAAGATATAGTAGGTAACTTTTACAACAAATATGCTTTTTTTTTTTTTTTACACATTTGTTAAAACTGTCACTATGTCCAGAGAGTATGAGACTGATAATCTGTGAAAAGCTCAAACTCCTCTTCCTCCTCTCTATGGCTTTTCTGACATCTCCAGAAAAGCACCACTCCGAGTCAGAAACTACCAATCAGAGCTAGGAAGAGGCTCTTACCGCTGTCTGTCATCCTCGTGTATGCGATGCTCACACCCTCCTCCTTGCTTTCTGCTGCACTATGCTCCTTTCCCACAACGCAACAATAATGCTAAGGCCAGTTAGCGTGGCTACTGATGATGGCAGATAAATGGTTTTGCTATAATTTTAAGTTGTTTTTCTGACACTAACTCAGCTGCAGCACATACACGAGCATTATTTACAGTGCTAAGACCTCCCTCCAGGGAACTGGGAGTTTGCGTTACCTTTGAGCAAAAGGGGGTACGGTTGTTTATGTGTTTGATTCTAGACTTAATTATGGACCACACAAAAAAAACTGCATCACAGAAAACAAATAGTCTTAAAAGTTTTCAATAAGGGATCTTAGTTTTCTTCTATTTTCACCTGCTATATGGATAATCTTTTTCATAGAGTTTGGGTCTCTTTTTAGGTCATTCCTACCTGAAGCACATGCTTTAATGAACTCTGTGGCCATCTGTGCTTTTTTTTTTTTTTTTTTTTTGGCTCAGACTTCGATGAGTGCAGTTTGTACGGGACCTGCAGCCAGACCTGTACAAACACCGAAGGCTCCTACACCTGCTCCTGTGTGGAGGGCTATCTGCCGCAGCCAGACAACCGCTCCTGCAAAGCCAAGAATGGTGAGAATCAACAGGAAACAGTGTCTGTCTGTGTCCAGGTCTGGAGCTCTGCCCTTTTTCGGTACAGTCAGCAGGATTTCTAGTTAGTCTTAATGAATATCAAATCTGGTTTATAATAGTTTCCCAGTCGGGGTAAGGATGTGTGGAAAACTGGTTGAGTTACAGGACTGTATTCCCTTTTTCACTGTCTAGAAGACAAAAAAACTGAATAAAATGAATTACACATTAATTTATTGGTAAATAAATTTCTTTATCTTTGATTTGTAGCAACAGACTCGATGTTCTTGTCGAGTTTTGTTGTTTTTTGAGTAGATCCAAGCATTCAGAAAGTCAAGAGAGTTCTAGAACCGTCTTGAAAAGTTTTAATAAGTGTGAGATTTGCTTATCCTTTTCTTGATGGAAACAGAAAGCACAGCATATAAAAAAAGTTTGAGTTTCCAGACTTTATTCTAATTCCTAAAAAATAACACTCTGAAAATGAATACTTTAGACCTCACTTGTCATAGATTTTCCACATTGAAAATCGAGTTTACCATTTAATTTATAAATATTTAGATTTTTGACATACCGACTGAGAATCTAGTCAGAAACTGAGTACTGACGGCAGCCATTTATAAGGCTTTTTTTTCTAGCATCTTGATAACCGAACCTTTATTTTTAAACCAGGTCTAGTGTAGATGGTAGCAAGTGTGACTCGCCACAGTAAAAGACTTGTGGGGTCTAAATGAATCCGTCTCATAAAATCGCTGCAAAGTTAAATATATATATATATATA
>NW_015113027.1:195817-223624 GCF_001443285.1 Poecilia latipinna
ATATATATATATAAATATATATATATAAAAGTTTGTCTAGATGTCAGAATAAAGAGTGGACTAGCCCTTTACCGCTCTGCTAAATTTGAAGCAGTTTCCGATTTTTGAAACATAAGAATCTTTATTGGGAAGGTGTCTTATACTCAAATATTCATAATTCTAGAAAAAAAAATCCCATAAAAATCTAGAAGGTCATTGTGAAATGTTTGGAGCTTGGAATTGGAAAACGTGTTGGAGCTTCCCTGTTGTGTTTTTGACTTGAGGGAAACAGTGCAAAATACATATTATACAAATATGAACGAGGAGTGAATGAAAGAGATCCAGAATAAACCGGATCATTTCATGTTCCTCCTGTCAGCTGTCGGCAAAATCCCTTTGCTCCGTTTTCAGTTCCGGTGGAACGGCTGCCCGTCCTCCTGATAGCCAACTCCCAGAACATCCAGGCCACCTCCCTGAGCGGCTCCACGGTCCACAGCCTGCTGTCCACCAGCACCAAGCAAACCACAGCCATGGACTTTGTCTATGCCAAGGAGACAGTCTGCTGGATCCACGTGGGAGACTCCCCCTCATCCACACACCTCAAATGCGCCTCAATCCCGAACCTGAAGAGCTTCGCCGAGGAAAAAGTCATCAACATCTCTTTCAGCCTCCACCGTAAGTACTGCTTATATTAATAACTTGAAATTGATCTTTTATACAACCAAGCGAACAAAAGCAAATCGTCAGGCTCCTCTAAACCCTTTTCTTCATACAAGCAAAGCAAACATTCACAGCTGTAGACGCCGATCAGCAGAAACACGATGTAGCTATAGTTCTTATCATACATGGAAGGCCTTTAGCCATTCTTTTCTCTGTGTTGATTGATTATACAAAATACAACTTTAATGGGTTTAAAATCAATAAGGATTTCCGATCCACACAGGTTCAAATATTTACATACCCTCAAACTCATATCAAACATCAGGAAGTGATGCTTCAGTGGCGTGCTTTTTGCAGTCATGAGTAAATATCTGTCCTTTGTCCTGTTGAAACTTGTAGTCATTTAGTTTAACCAGGCAGCACTGCAACCTCAGATCATAACTCTGCCACCGTCGTGCTCGACATTCACTGGCGCGTGCCTTCGTTTCGAAGCATCAACCCGACTCTAAACTTTTCTTTGTCCGCTTTGGCTGAAGATCTCTGTTTTTGTCTCATACGACTAGTACGCTGTCTTCCAGAAAACATTTTTTCTGATTGCACAGCTGCCGCTTTCAGCTGAGCTCGTAGGTGGACGTTTTGCAGTGGCTGCTTTGTTCTGGTCATCACCGTCTCACTGCATTGATAACATGAAACCCACCTGAATCCGGACTCATGGTATTCCAGCAGTTTCCAGTCTAGCCTAGTCTAGTCTTTTCCAGAAAGACATGATCATATTTTATCCGACAGGGTCAGATTAGGTTGGATGGTTGATATTTGGGTACAATTCGACAATTATCCTGAACACACCTAAAAACAAAAAAATAGACTGCTTGAAAGTCAGGTCAGTGGAAGGAAACCAGCCAGTTTAGGTAAGTTTAAATATCCATGGCAGAGTAATGCCTGGACTTTCCACGTACAGAAAGTCTGCTTTCACTACAAAGTGAAATGAAACCACACCTTTAGTTTGTTCAAGAGTTAAATAAGTTTTGAAAAAAAAGAAAGCATACCAAAATGTCACTAAAGTAGAGCTGAGCGTAAAACCTCTCAGTGAATAGACACCCTGAGACCTTCTGCTGCCCCGTCTGCAACCTGCGAATCATAAATATTATGACAGCACATTAAAAGCAGCTGTTCTTTTCCACAGCTTAAGTTTCGCTTCACAAAAACACGGGTGAGCCTTTTCTCCCATTTGCAAAGAAGAAACTTCTAGAAAAGACAAAGAGATCTGAGGGGCCGGACCGAATGCAGGCGTGTGCTCTCACATGTTTGTAGCTGCGCTGCGTGCAGGTCACACAAAAACACACACGCCCACATCCCAATCCCCTTCCTAGCCTTTATCATGACTCTGCTGCTCCAGCCAGGTGCTCTTTGTCATGTTGACGCTCGGCTGCTGCGGCCGGCTTGTCTTCAGCAAGTCGACAAAGAAGCTGTGAATGGAGCGAGCTTATCACGAAAAGCCTTTAAGGAGTCATCGGGGTTTGATGCTTTAAGACGTGGCTCGCAGAAAGTTATCGGTCCTGTTTATCTGCAAACACAAATCCGTAGTAATGAACATTAAACGTTACTCTCAACTCTATTGTCTGCTCCTGGTTTTCCCTGTAATCCCCTAATCCTCTCAGTATAGTCTGCATAAGAGAGAAGGTTAAGGAAGTTTAATAAAAAGCGATTCCCGGTGAGACCCCATTGTCAGACACAGAGCACGGGTTTAGTCTGGATGAATGGACGGAGGAGAGGCGGAGGAGGATGTCTGATGTTGGTTTGTGTGGAAACGGCACTATGGAGAGAAACTGTTAGCATGTGCTTGAAGCTAAAAGCTTTGAGCTGGTTTGCAGGAAAAAAACTTAAAAAAAACGAAAAGTCTTGGAATACACCTGGCTGAACTTTGAGCATGCTCCATTTCTGATTTTTACACCTCATTTCAAGAGCAATTGCAAGTTCATAATGCTAATTTGGGAGCTACTGAAATAGGATTTTCGTTTTTCCTAATAGTACATCTGGGGAATAAATTTAGTTGCAGCTGCAAGGAAAATATCAAATGCTTTTATTGCAGCTGCAACTCTATTAACACTAAGAATTAGAAAATACTGAACTATAAACATGGCTTTATGTCACTGCCTTCTCTCCATCCTTCTTTTTGCCTGTTTTTCTTCGGGCCGTTCGTTTCCTTCCTTTTTTCTGTTCTCACTTGTGTTCTTATTTCTGTCCGTCCTTGTCTCCATTTTTTCTTGTCTTTCCATATGTGCTTATTTTCATCCTTCTTCTTTTATCATTTATCTCCTTCCCTTTCTCCCCTTTTACTTCATTTTGTCTTTCTTTCTTTTCTTCGGTTTTGGCCAATGCCAGCTTTCCCTCCTCCCATTTCTGTCATTCCCTACTTTTCTGTGGTGTTCACTGCTTTCTCTCCTTTTGTCCATCTTTCTTTTCTTTCATCCTTCTTTTTGTCCATCCTTCTTTCCTCCTTCTGTCCTCCCTTCAGACATATCTGTATTTGGTTTTTGCAGCTTCCTGTGACTAGCATGTAGCCTCATTAGCTAACACCAAGCTAACCCTACCGGCTTTTCCTAACTGGAACGTAGTTTAACTGGATGGGAGCCTTCATACTGCAGGTTTGGCTCCTGCTGTCCAAGGCAAATGGAACTGGGTGTTATTTATTCATGAGAAGTGTTTCCATGCTGAGCTTTTTTTTTTTTTTTGCTTTAATTGTGTAACTGATTTTTTTTTTTCTTCTTTTTATCAAATCCCTCCAACAACATCAGACTCTCTCCCGGAGAATAAAATCAATGTCAAGAGATTACACTGATCCAAACCTAATTGTTCAAAATTAAAACAACAAAACTGCTATTGTTGTTACGAGTTTATTTTTTCTTTTGTTTTCATTCAAAACACTCCCTCGCTAATCATTTCTGTGCTCAAGGCTGAATCCCAAATAGTTTCCCGCTTGCTGCAGAAAATTTGACTGGGAGAGAAAATCCTGAATGATGAAAGCTCACAAATATACGTCAGCTTATTTAAAACATATTGGAACTGATTGCACATTTTCCCGTCTTGTCCACGGTCTTCCTGTTTCTTTGAGACAATAATTGCAAACCAAGCAGACCTGCAGAGACTTGTCTCTGCTCGCCTGCCCTCTCCGTGTGGCTACAGATTCAACACGACAGGTTTGACTTACTCGGTAGGTCAGCAGTGAAATGAAAAGTCCAAATGATGGCAGATTTGTTTTCCACTTGCTTGCGCCTTGTCATTTGGAAGCACAGTTTGTTTCTTTCATCGTGAATAATATCAGACAAGCGCAGACTGGGGAAAAAACTGTGTTGCACAAGGAGGTTAAAGCACAACACATTTGGCGTTCATAAATAAATCCCCCCCTAATCGTCCTGGGCTGCCTCAAAAATATAGCATCCAGATTTTGCTGAGTTTAATTATTGCATTGTAGTTGTAGATAAAAGTCAGCAGCTGCTGCTGTGATCCAGCTGCTCTCTCTGAAGATTTGACTGCTTACAAGTGATGAATCAAATTAAGAGGGAGTAAAATTTGCGGGAAATTCCTTCGGCTACATCTGGATTCTCCTCGCCTGTCCTCCAAACACACTGACGCCCCGAGAGCCCACACGGACAAAATGCAAGAAGCGTTGAGGAGCGAGGAGAGGATGTTCACAACAGGCGGTGAGAGGAAGTAATAGATAGACATCGAAACTGCTGCATCTGAGAGAGAATAAAGTATCTATATTTAATATTCCTGTTTGAATGAATTGAATAATAAGGCATCGATCCAATGAGAGCAAGTGTTACATAAGGGTAAGATAGTTGACGTTTGAAGTTTTATATTTAGGATTGCTGAGACAAGTGACGTGCAACCAGACGCTCTGTAAAAAAAAAAAAAAGTGTGAAAAATATGCAATATGAATTTTCTCATCTTCTTCAATAATGTGAAATGAGTCCCCAGGCTGAAGAGTTAATCTTTCCTGCTCATGCAGAGTGTAAGTGAGAAGGAGGAGGAGGAGCAGGTTTATGCTCACAGTCAGCGAGGATCCAGCAGGAACCAATGGCAGGGTTGAACATTGCAGGAAGTTATGCACATGTGGTTGGAGTGAGTCAAGACCTCAGTATGCCACAGATGAGCAGTCCAGATGTTTACCCTCCCCCTCTCCGCGTCCTTCCTGCTTGTCTTTCATAGCGATTACTTTTACTGTATTTTGTCAAACCCTTCATCGTTGATGGTTAGGCTTTTACGTAACGAGCAAACATAAACTCGTGGGCCATATTTAAGTGTTTTCTGCCATTTCTGACGTTTTTGTACACATCGGTGTGAAACACTGAAACATTAAATAATAGCAGCATAAGCTTCTAATCTGAGTTCCTATTTTCAGTTGTATAAATCTGTTTGCGTTTTGATTTTTGAAATTCTCATGCCAGAAAATTAGCTATGAGACATGAACAAGAAAACTCATGTGGTGCTTAACACAAAATGGGACCAAACATGGGGACTGTGGCCCTTGGCACCATCCATACAGCATGACAATTAGTTGTAGAAGTATTACATTTTGCACATTGAAATAGTAAACATTAATTGGGATTTATTGTAACAAACAAGCAAGTCAGATGCGTGATTGCTTAGAGTAAAGGAAGATGCATTGTGGGTTTTTGTTTAGCCTCCTTTACTCTAATACCCCTAAATTAAATTCAGTACAGCCTGTTCCCTTCAGATGCCACAGATTTGGTAATGGAGCTCAAATGTGTGAAGTGTAGCTTCAGTGTAAATCTCGCTGTTCATTGAGGATGAGAACAAATAACTTATTAACTTGTCTGCAAAAATAATGTGTGGAGGACAACTTTCATTGTAAAAACTGGCAGCAGAATCATGCTGAGGAAATGTTTTTTCCCCCAGAAGGTCAGAGTTAATAGAAATATAATGTAAGGTCATCCACAGTGAAGGCTGTTAAAGCAGCGGTCATCAAACTTTCTGCCACGTAAAAAAAATATGAAAATGTAAAGCATTTAAAAGTACAATCTGTCCATTAATTTGGGCTCCAAAGCAAATCACCTCGCACAGTTTGATAATCCATCCTGCACTATTTTGTCTGTTTCATAGGTACTAAATAAACGTTTTAGTCTGTTGCTGAATTACACCGTCTGAGGTTCATAGTCACTAAAAAGTGAGCGGTTTTGGGTACATGGAGGCTGATCTCCGAGCTGTCACTAAGTCCTCTCTCCCTGCTTGTACTGCAGAGCTACAGTACAGCTGCTGCTCTTGCTTCGGCCTGACACTGGTCTAAAATCTCCTTATGAGGTTATGGGAACTCAAAAGGCCAGCCAGTCAGCGCAATTTCTAAATCATCTTTTCCCTCCGACTCTTCGGTCAGCTTTAAGCTTTCTATCCTTGCCTACTTTCCCTATTTTTATAAATTTTTTTTACTCAGCAGTTTGCTCTACACCATCAAATCTCCCCTCCAGTTTAGTGGGGGTCGGTATCACAGAAACATTAGCTTCAATAAAAAGGATTTGACTAGCTCCACTTCTTTTGCATTTCGATTTAGGCTGAGTAAAAAGAAAAAAAAAAAAAGAAAGAAAGGGCGGGGGGCAGAGTGTTTTTTTCTTTTTCTCTTTTCCTTTTAAACGAGACAGAACAGAGAGGACGAAAACACAGAAAAGGATCTGTTTTCCGAGAAGACGACTGACTAGGTGAAGAAAGCAGCTGGTTCTGTTTTTTTAATTACGCCATGCTTTCTTTATAGCATAGTTTCAGACAGACAGAGCTGCACTTAATGAATCCAGACCCTATTCCCGCCTCTGGGGAGACGGCGAAGGGGAGGGATGATGCAGCGAGGACGAGAGGCAACAGAAAAGTTTCCTGATTCGCTGCCATTTTTGTTCACAAACAGAGCAGAAGAGGCGACCTGTGTGCAAAGGAGCCCGTATATTTCGAGTGCAATTTTCTAATATTTCACATTCGCCCCTTTTCCTCTCCCTTGCATTAGTTTTCGTTACGTAATCAGTGAGAGTGATCTGCCGAGCACCTGGAATGACTTAAACTGAAATAACTCAGAGCTGCTTTGCAATCAGTTCCCAGATTCCCATAAACCTCAGAAATTTTGTTGCTGCGTAGCCAAGTTTCCAAAGTTGAGATACGATTCCCCCCCATCTCCCCACTGTTTTCTGTTTTTTTTTTTTTTTTACATTTTCACCAGTTTTTTTTTGTTGTTATCTTGCTACTTTTTGTCTTAAGGTAACTTTAATTTAACCCAGAATATTGGAAGATATTCATGTTTCTCAAGCTGCACAGAAAAAAATAAATAAATAAAAAAAAGTGTGAGTTTTTTGTAAAGTCCAGAATTCTCAACCGGATGTTCTCAGTTTTATTGGTCTTTAATGTCCAGTTTTATTCGGACTGTTGCACTGAGAAATGTGCTCCATCATTCCCTGTGTTTAGAAACATAATGTGTTCCTCCCCTGGTCGGAGGAATGGATTCTCTGGTCTCCACTGAAACACCGCAGGACTGGATCGCGCTGGAAAACAAACCACCGCGTTGGATCGGCGTCTTCACCACGGAGCTTTGCGCAAACACAAGAGTCTGAAGACTACGAATGCGACTCTGACGTTTGTGTGTCAGAAAGGCTCTGTGGAGAGCTGAGCTGGCAGCAGCTGTGAAAATACAAGTCCTTGTGGCTTGTGAAGCCCTCCTCCCAACATTTTTCTTGCACCTCATCTAAATTCTTTACTGTATGCAAAAGTATAGGTTTCGCAAACTGGGGATTTTTGATATGGGCCGTGCGGGCAGTCGCCCAGGAAGGCACAAGAAAGGAGCGCATGAGTACCAGATTTAAAAAAAATATACAGTTATTTGCAAGTTTTATTTATGTACTTGAAGTAGGTGGGGAGTTGGTATCCCTGTGTGTTATCGTCCTTCATCCTCGAAAAGCTGGTCTCCAAGAAAAAAAAAAGAAAAAAAACAGTGACAAACCGAGAAGCTGAGATTGTAAATGTTTCATTATGTTTTAAACTGAATTTAGCAATAAAAATATCGGTCAAATTTGAAAGTACTTTGGTATTCATAGCAGTGAAGGGAATGCAAGAAACTGCAGGTGTTGAGCAACCACTTGGGGGTTGCTGGGGGAGATTGCTGATCTTAATCCAATCTTGTATCTAAATAAACTTAATGTCCATGGAAATCCCACAAGCGGGACTCCTGAGATATTATCCATACATATAATGTTTGGTCTGACTGGTGTAGATTTGACTGATGTTGGAACGAATGAGGGCAGCCACATGCATCAAGAAGCTTCTGATTGCCCAAGAAAGACTCTTCCAAAGCTCCAGAGGAGGACTGATGTTGTGCGCAAAGTGTTATAAAATGATGCCTTTACCTTCCATCCAGTAATAGGTGTAGGATTCCTACTGATGGAAGCACTGGGCTTGGATAACTGGCAACCAGGTAGTGAAAGTGAAAGTGACTTCAGGTCTCGGGATGGAGATTCAGAGAACAGAAGCAGCACTTTGTTGTTGACGTTCTCCATCTCTTTCGTCAACTCCTGTTTGCACATGACACTTGCGTCCATGAATGGCCAGAGTTACGAAGAGGTCTCCTGATCTCTCCTCTGTGGAACATGAGTGAGATCGGGCCGAATGCGAACTCTGACCCAGAGACGATGCCCTGGATCACAAGGGGCTGCAGGAGAGGAAGCAACGGCTTCATGACTCAGTTCTGTGACCTTTCAAGCAAACGGCTTCATTTGTTTTCCACCACTCCTCCTGGGTGGGTTTTTGTCTGTCTGTTGTTTTGTATGAACAAATGGTTTCATGACGAACACACAGTTGTACATCGATGAGCTTACAGGAAAGAAGGTAACAGGACAAAACGCGCTGTTTTTGTGGTTTTGTTCTTCAGTTAGTATTTAGATCTGTTTCATGGTGAAAACACAGAAAAACCAAAGGAGACCACTGATCACTCTTTCTGCAAGATGCCTAGTCAAAGTTTTATTAACTTAGTTTGATATTAGGCATTATTAAGATTGTTAAGCAGGAATAATAACATATACATCAAACTGTTTACTATCTTAAAGTTTTCAGAATGCAGTGCTGCGAACAAGTTTTTAATTTAGGGATCGCTTTTGCTTCTTGTCATACTTGTTTCTGACGAAGACAACAGGAGCAAATGTGGATGATGAGTTCATTTAATTAAGGAAATAAAATAACTATCTAAAACAAACTGGCACTACGTCAGGTTCAGTATGGACTCTGACGGGGAACTCCAAAACTTTCATTTAGCTCATTTTGAGTCATTCACAAGGGAAGTTGCTGCAGTGCTGCGAAGCTCAGGCTTCTCCTGCAAAACCTTCTGGTAGAAAGCAAGATCCATAGTCCCATCATTTGTGCTAAACCCTGAAGCAAAGAAGTCACAGACCATCACTCCACCACTACTGTGGTCTTTCATGATTTCCTGGATGAGTTCACAATGTGCTTTTGGAGTCATTTTGGTTGGCCAGTGACTCCTGCGAAGATTCACCACTGTTTCATGTTTTCTTCATCAGAGGATCACAACTTTCACTGTGGTTTGCTGGAGTCCCAGTTCCTGAGAGATGGCCTTTATTTTCCCACAGACGTCAGGCTTATCTGTTGTTTTTAGAAATAATGACTCTACATCACCTTGCACCTCCTGTGTCCCCTCATGTCCACTCATCTCTTCTGTTTTTCTATTCCAGATGTGGAACAAATGGCCATTGACTGGCTCACCGGAAACTTCTACTTTGTGGATGACGTGGATGACAGGATCTTTGTGTGTGACAAGCAGGGGCAGACATGCGTCACCCTCCTGGACCAGGAGCTGTACAACCCTAAAGGCATCGCTCTGGACCCCAACATGGGGTCAGTACACATCTAGATATCTCCAGCTCTGTGAACCTCATCCCCGTTGTTTTACATGTGAGGAAAAGTTTGATGAAAACTCAAGTCTGTTAGAGGCGACTGGACTAATGCCATCTTTCTACAACATGATTAGCTCTGAAACATCTTATTAAAAATGAACTGGAAGGGGTAACTGAATACTTGAACGTTGGGTAATTGAGTACAGATGTTTTGTTTGAGCCACGAGTGCCTGACTGCGTAGGTTTTGAGCATAAAAGTATGTTTTCACTCCAACCCTGTTGTTTATAACAAAATGCTCCATCTGCTGTATCAGCAAATGTGTGCATATTTATGTAAGACTGTCAGGTTAAGTTGAGATTTTGGGTTTTCCAGGAAAGATGAGTTCCTATGAGTCAGTGTTGTTTGTGAACGTGCAAAAGAGAATTTTGGGAAGTTGCGTAAAAGCTGGCAATTATTTATTATTGCTTATTTGGTGAGGTTTTTTTTTTTTTTTTGTAGTTATGCAACACAGAAATGTTGTTTATTAGCACATTTTCAGCATCTGTGTGAGCAAGAACTTGTAAATCAAGTCAAAGATTTGACTGCACAGATATATTTTTATACACTCTTAAGGATTATGAATGTCATATTTAATTTGAAACTTTAAACATCATACATCTGCAACAAATAAAAAAGATGGTGGAACAATGATAAAATAATGTTGACATCCAAGTTTAGATTTGAGTTGTAGATTTATAGAAGTTGGAAAAGTCACTTTTTAAAAATTCAGAATCAAATATGAGTACCAGAGTACCAATTATTCTTATGTGTTGCTACTTTGCATAGAAGATTATCTAAAACAAAAACATGTCACAATGTCCTGTCCAAGAAAATGATCCAAGAATATCATAAACTGGAGACTTTCTTATGGTAATAAAATGAATTTATATCTTATGTCAATATTGATATTCCAGACTGCAAAAATTTTGATCTGCCCAACTGAGTGAGCAAAGACAAAGTTTTTGGACCACAGTGTCATAAAGCAAGGGGAGGCTTTGAAAACCCCAAGGAAACTGGACAAGTGGACAAGTACGGTGGTGGCAGCATCATCCTGTGTCTTGCATTTAGTGCTACTGATGAAGAGCTTCAACTGTAATTTGATCACATAAAGGCTAGTGCTTCAAACTATCGGGCATCTCAACAGGACAGCTACTACAAACATAGATAAAAACTGGTTTTGTAATAGATGCAACTTGTAGATCTTAATTTTCTAGAGTGGCACTGACCTCCACTCTGGACTTTAAAAGCAGGTTGGTGCTGGGGAACCAATTCAACTCCACTGATTCAGACAAGAAAACTGGTTCACTCTCCAGACAGAGTCAGTCCAGAAACTAAACGACGATTATAAAACAGTGAGTGATTGAGGTGCATTTAACAAAATATGATGTGTGCATATATTTCAGCTTGTGTGCATAACTATGATCCTGTCAGAGTTCGAGGGGGGGAAAAAAATCACTGAAGTTGTTGCAGAATAATTCTACCTTTAAAAGAGAGTAGTGGAAATAAACAATTAAAGACCTCACATATCATAATAATAAAAGCTCCCACCAGATTACAGACTTGCTAGGATTCAGATCAGAATCATAATAACAAATCTGACAATTTTATTGGAATGAACACCCAGTTAAATAACTCGTATATACTTCAAAAGTACAGCTGTCTGTTTCCTTTTGTATGTTTCTCTTTTGCACGTGCAGTACAGCCACGTCGATATCGTATTTTCAGCGTCCGTCTCTCTGTACGTCTTTCTGTCCTCGCTCAGCCTGTGACGGTTTTGTTTCTGCAGGAAGGTGTTCTTCACAGATTACGGTCAGATCCCCAAAGTGGAGCGCTGCGACATGGACGGCCAGAACCGCACCAAGCTCGTCGACAGCAAGATCGTGTTCCCCCACGGCATCACGCTGGACCTCGTCAGCAGGCTGGTGTACTGGGCTGACGCCTACCTGGACTACATCGAGGTGGTGGACTACGAGGGCAAGAACAGGCACACCATCATCCAGGGGCTGCTGGTGAGACCAGGAGATTGTCGCTCTTGAATGTTTGCATTTGCGATTCATTATGAGCTTTAAAAAAAAAAACCATCCAGCATCTCTTAGAGTTTCCCATATGTCTTTAATACTTCAAATATTACCCCTGCGCACTCCTGTAAAGGGCTCTTAGCAAGTGAATTATGAGCAGAGAGAAGATCTGGGTCATTTGCCTTTTCATTAGACAGGCTGAATAACGATGTCCGGTGCTGACGCTGCTAATGCAGCTGCACTGCTGATGCACAGTGGCTCTTAAAGCTTGCTAGGACGTTAACAGCTTTCCTGTTCTGACTGACACAAACAAACAAATAAACAAACACTAGAGGCTTTTGTCTGCCGTTGCTTTCATACGACTCATTTTGGCAGAACATACAGCAACTTGCAAAAAATACTCACTCACATTTTGTCACATTACAAACACAAACTTCAAAGTGTTTTGTTGTCTGATGGACCAACACAAAGCAGCACGTGATTATGAAGTGGAGGGAAAATGACGCATGGTTTTCAACACTTCTGCAAGTAAGAGTGTGAAAAGTCTACACCTAGACCCCCCCCCCATATGAAATCCAGTGCTGAGGTCAGAGGTCACCAAGTAAATAAATAGAGACTCATCTGTTAATGTGACCTCAAAAATGAATACCTGGAAGTTTTATTTTTTTTTATCAGAATTGTATCTGTACAATGAAAGTATTCTTCTCTTAGTTAATCAGAGAACTATACATCAGAGTAAAAGAGAAACGTGTATCTTTTCAATATTTAGCATGATGTCACTTTGCTTCAAACCAATTCACGGGACGTCACTTCAGAGAAGATTTTTCTTTTTTTATTTGACCTACAGAATAACTTTAATTAACTCCTTTGACAGGCTTACAGAACAATTATTGTATGAGAGAAACATTTGTTAATCTCGTATTTTAAATCTAATCAACCCTTCAGATCGAGGTGATTCGACTGCTAAGTAGATTGGACTTCTGCTGTTATTAATCTATAAACATATGGCTTAAGTAAAGCTTTATTTAGTGATTTCCACTGAGTGCCATCGCATCATGCTCTGTTTTTTCTTATTTCATTTTAGATTGAGCATCTGTACGGGTTGACAGTGTTTGAAAACTATCTGTACGCCACCAACTCAGACAATGCCAACATGCAGCCTAAGACCAGTGTGATCAGGATCAACCGCTTCAACAGCACAGACTACCAAGTGGTGACCCGAGTGGACAAAGGGGGCGCTCTGCATGTGTACCACCAGAGACGTCAGCCTCCAGGTGCTCGTGAACGCTAACGCTGCCGCATATTTTGTCAGTCGTTATCCACTACAACAGCCCCCTCACGTCTTATTTCGCCCTCCCCTGGTTTCCAGTGCGCAGCCACGCGTGCGAGGTGGATCAGCTTGGGAAGGCCGGAGGCTGCTCCGACCTCTGTCTCCTGGGAAACGGACACAAGACCCGGACGTGCCGCTGCCGCTCTGGATTCAGTCTAGGCAGTGATGGGAAGTCCTGCAAGAGTAAGTGAGACTCCAGTTTGAGTAAGTCAGAGGTCGAGTTAAAGTCAACAATCACTTAACTGTCTGCTGACTCAGACTTTTACCCAGAATGCCCTCATTCTGATGCTGCGAGGCTTGAGGAGCAGTAGAGTCGTTTCCTACAGATACTCTCATGAGAAGTTCTTAGTTTTGCCGTGGCTTCAGTTCAGCATTTTAGCTGAAATTTTGGAAAAGTTAAAGTAATCCAATATCTTTATATATTTTGGATTATAACTAAATCATCTTAGGTAATTGCATTTTTTTCCTCCCAAGTATTAGACTTTACTCACTCTTCTGATGTCTACAAAACGTCTCCTTCCCTCCTCCTTTTCCTTTTTTCTTGTGTCCTTCATTCCTCCATTCTTCCTTTGTCGTTCCTTTTTCCACTTTGTTTCCCTCTTTTCAACTTGTCTTTCTCTCTTTGTGTAATTTCTGTTTCTTATACCGTCTTGTTTTCCTTCCTAGTGACATCCTACCCAACCTATTTAGTTCTCTTTCCTTCTTTTGTCATTTTGTCTTAGCCTCCTTGTCTCTTATTTCAACCTACTTACTTACTTCCTCCCTTCTCTCCTCCCTACTGCTAGTATTTTATGCTGAATAATTCTATGCTTTAAAGAAATTTAAAAGACTGACAGATATGCAACACTTAATCGAGAATAGAATGGAGAGACTTAAAAATGTGTACAGTCCTCTTCTCTCTAATTGGTCCACCTGGTAAAGATGTAGAAAAAAAAAATCCCTATGTAAAAAATAAGTTGATTTTTATTGCAGCTGCATAATCTCACACTGAAAACCCCAAAAACCTATCCTTTAATTTGAGAACATTTGTTTAGTGGGGAAAATCCCTCATTAAGAAATAATTGAAACATAATGCTGCGGGCCTGTTTCTCTTCTAAAGGCACTTTAATCCTTGATGAAATCTTAGATATTCTAAGAAACGTTGAATTCGAATCGTGTTGGTTCTACAAGAAATCTGAAAATATGTCCTTATGTAGCTGTTCAGCAAGATAATGATAAAAAACTATATGCTCAAATGAATACAAAAATAGTTCAGAAGAAACAAAACATCTTCAGACAAAAATATTTTTTCTTTTAAAGTCCATAATATGACTGCTAATAATAGTGGAGAACAAATAAATAGCCACATGTCCTCAAGTTTAAAACCTATCAGCATTTATTTCTCACATCAACGGCGCTGTAATGTATTTATTTCTTTTCTAACTAACTAATGCTGTTCAGCAGATCTTTGGCGGCTCGAAGGACTTATGATATTTTTGCATGTAGGCAAATATGTGGCTTGAGCTCAGAATGAAATACAAACTATGGATCCGTTGAAAATCAGCTTTGTTAACTCGAAACAACGTTGAGCTTGGATGAAGGTTGTTTACAGGTTCTCTGTTGAAAGAACAGAATTAGCTCTAATTTCCACTTGGAGCTGTTGGCTGTGTTCAGAAAGATGTTTTAGCTTTTCATGCAGCATTAGCAGCTTTATTAATCTGCCTACTCTTAAATCCACAGAACTGATTTAACCAAGGGCAACCCATTATCTTTCCAATTTGGCGCTGCTTGCAAATCTTAACTCTTTTAGTTCATTTGTGTTGTGACGGTTCTGGGGGGAACTACTGCTTTTTTTACGTTTGGTGTCAGATAAATAACTGTGTCAGTTTTAAGCCGCGCTTGTCTTGTTTTGCTGCAGAGCCTGAACACGAACTCTTCCTGGTCTACGGTAAAGGCCGCCCGGGTGTCATCAGGGGGATGGATATAAAGGCGAAGGTACCAGACGAGTACATGATCCCGATCGAGAACCTGATGAACCCCAGAGCTCTCGACTTCCATGCAGAGAGCGAGTTCATTTACTTTGCCGACGCCACAAGCTACATCATTGGGCGACAGAAGATTGATGGGACAGAGAGGGACACTATCCTGAAAGAAGGTATAACTAAGTTAAGACTGAAATATTTGTGCAGAGGATTTTACAGTCCATGTAGAAGAAAAATATTTAAATTTAATGGGGAGACTTATTCCAGTGCGATGACATTTGCGGCAGTTTTAGGTTAACTGTGTCTCGCAAACATTGTGTTAGTCTTTTAGGATTGCACGATTTTTGCTGAGGCTGAAATTTACAAAGACGCACAAAAAAATGAATGTTCTTTTACTTTTTCTGAATGCATGATTTAGACTTAGGAATATTGCATTTGACAGAGAGAGTAAATTTACATTACATAATCATCAGAGTTGGAAAAAGACATCGTCTTCAATTTTGCAAACACAGGAAAACAACCAGAAAAATGTTGAAACTGATTTTGGAAATGCCATGTTATATAATGCAGCACTTGATATCTACCCACCTTCAAGTTTGTTCACGTTTGTTTCAGGGATCCACACAGTCGAGGGTATTGCTGTGGACTGGATGGCCGACAATTTGTACTGGACAGATGACGGGCCCAAGAAGACCATTAGCGTAGCTCGGCTGGAAAAGGCTTCGCAGACCCGCAAAACCCTCATCGAGGGGAAAATGACTCATCCTCGTGCCATTGTGGTGGATCCTCTTCACGGGTATGAGTGGACACACACACGCACACACACAAAGCGAGAGATGAGGTGGGCGGGAGAGAGTTTGATGCTTTTGTTCGACTAAAAGAACTTCAATCCAGAGCTGCGGTTGTTTCATCTGTGTGGATCAAGAGAGCTAACTCATGCTCCATCTACAAAAAAAGATTTCTATTATTCATCTTGTTGTTTATCTCATCTTTATATCCCACGGAGAGGCTTTTGTCATGCTTTCAATCTGTGTTTCTGGCTGTTGCTACGATGCATTTTGATGCCCCCCCCACACCCCCCCCTCTTTGATTATTACTCATGGATTTCCTCCACCAGATGATCCACATGCAGGCTTTTCTATCGCTCACCGGATCGAGCCGCACTCAATCTTTGTGTCTTGTCGCTAAAAAGCTACCGGCTTTCTTTTTAAAATCATACATTTGCAAACACGTTGTTTAGATTGGTAGTGACAGCGTGATGTGTGTCCGCACACCTCCCAGGAGAAAGGCCCTCGCTTCCACTAATGCACATAATCCATCAGGCTCAGAAAGAGGAAAGAGGTGGGGGGAGGTTCGTTGAAAGGAAAGGATGAGAAGGAGAGACGGAAGAAAGAAAAATTAAATTTTAATGATTATACCTGCCATGTTCCCAGGAGCTGAGGTGTTTTCAGACCTAGTTAATTGCTTGCAGCCTGTTTTTTTTGTACATCAGTGACTTGATTGACAAGTCCTGGAGTAATTAACTAATTGAGGATTAAATAATGATTTATTATTTTGCCAGTTTGCGCTGTGTAACCATCCCCTTTGGGTGGTCTGGAGATTTTTCTAAAGCTCTACATATGTTTGAAACTCTTTTAAAAAAGACCAGATAAATATTGTATGTCAATCAATCAATCAATCAATCAATGACTGATGCTGTTGTGCTTCATCAGGTGGATGTATTGGACAGACTGGGAGGAGGACCCCAAAGAGAGCAAAAGAGGCAAAATTGAGCGGGCCTGGATGGATGGCTCAAACAGAAACGTCTTCCTGACTAGCAAAACGGTGCTGTGGCCCAACGGGCTCAGTCTGGACATCCCGCAGGGCATCCTCTACTGGGTGGACGCCTACTACGACCGGATCGAGATGGTCTACCTCAACAACTCCGGGCGAAAGGTCTGACCGTCACGTCGTCAGAATGTTCTCACAGTGACGCTCAGTCAGATCAAAACCAGGATTATGTTCCGAAAGACCAACGAACATGGGAGCTGAAATAATCAGAATTGTTCTGCAAACCCAGTGGTTTAAGGTGTTTGTAGCTTTGTTGGGCAAATTTTAATAGATTTAAAATAAGTAACCTAGAAGCAGATGGTTAATATTCTATAAATGAATTTTAAAAAATTAGGTAACATTTACTTAATATCTTTTTAAAATGCTACTTCAGTAGCTTGTTTGTTAACATGATGGCTAGTGAATATAGACATTTGAAACAAAAAAACAAAAAACTTGCTTAGAAAAGTTTTGGTCTTTCTATGGAGGTAATATTGTAGAAATATTGTAATATTTAATCTCTAACTGAGACAGATGGTTTACTTTGTATACACTGAAACTGATTGTGGGATTAGAGTGTAACACATGTAGCTCACATAAACGACACTGAAATGTCACAGTCATTATCCTAGATCATTTCTTAATCTCATGCTATCCTATGCAGACACTCAGTGTTCTCTGATGAAGATCCACTCAACTTTCTACACAGCATGTTTGAAGTAGTTCAAACTGTCCAAAGTATGACCTCACTTCCGATTAATTTGACTGATTCAGCTTTTTAAACTCTTGATGAAATTAATAGAACGACAGCAGAACTTTGAAGTTTCATCATAAGATGGCCGGGCGATCTTTGTGTTTACAAAACAAACAGAAACATGAGTGTTGCTATGGTGAAAAAGTGAAAAAAAAGGGACTTTCCACTGGTGCAGTACAACAGATTACATTTTACACACTTCATCCCAGTATTGACTCTCCATACAAAATCATCTAAATAACAGGACTTGACATGAAAACAAATAATTTCTTGATGTTTAAGTCAAACTTAAATTAGCTTGACGCACTAATAGTTAGTGGTAAGATAAGAACCGGTGTAAGCATAAGTTACTGCTTTTTCTTGATAAACCTTGATATGTTCTTTCTGTAAAAGAGATTGTTGCATGAAGCATTTTCCACCATTAAACATGAATTCCCCTCTGGCTTCTTGTCTGCCATCAGACGGTGTATGAAGGTCAAGAACTGAACCACGCCTTCGGTCTGTGCCATTATAGCCACTTCTTGTTCTGGAACGAGTACCGAAGTGGCAGCATTTACAAACTGGACACCACCACCGGCACCGCCACACTGCTTCGTAACGAGCGCCCGCCCATCTTTGAGATCCGGATGTACGACGCTCAGCAGCAGCAAGGTGCTGGAATTTAGATGTGACATGTAGCGTTAACTTTATGCTGTTGAGTCGCTGCTTATTTATATCCTTTGTTCTGCAGGTTCTAATGCATGTCGTGTGTACAACGGTGGCTGCAGCAGTCTGTGTCTGGCCATACCAGGAGGCAGACAATGTGCCTGTGCAGAAGACCAAATACTGGACCCGACTGACAACACCAGTTGTAAAGGTACAAAAGTTACTAAAAGGAAGGTTTTGTCATGTAAAATAATGTGATAAATTAGTTCAGTGCTTTATACCCCCTTGAGTACAACTTATATCTCTATCACTCAATTGAAATAAAATATATTAAGCTCAACTAAATACGTGTGCAGAAGTGTGTGCACATGCATATAAAAAAATTTTTGTTACAGCACGTCTTGATTTTATTACAGCATTTAGTGTTTTTTGCGTCAAAGTGGATGAGTAAGGCACATGTTGATGTGGTAACAATGACCCACCCTGCTTTAAAAAAATAAAAAATAAAAAAAGTCTCGAATCTATCAGGGCCTCTCCTCTGCGCAGCCTTTTCCAGACCATCAAGTCCAGGTCTGGGTTGTGTACGGATAAAATTTCTGATCTTCTGGTGAAGCAGTTCTGTGCTTGATCTGGATATGTGCTTTTGTTTGTTGTTGTCATGCTGAAAGATGCCAATAGAGAGGTGGCAGCAACTCTCTACAAACTGTGCGTAGAAAACTTATTCAAATTCAACTGGGGTAAAAAAAAAAAGTCATATTTTTTAGCTTGCTCTTTTGCACCCCCCAATTCTGATGCTGTCCACATGGCCCATATGTAACACCTCCGCTCCCCTTAATGCTTCAGAAGGCTGATGCAGTCCATGACTTTGGCTTAAAGATGCAACTAAAAAAATGTAAGGCAAAAAACCAAACTGGAACAGCTGAACTTTATTTGAGGTTAATAAAGGATTCTTAAGGTAACGGTAGGTACGTGCTGACTCTTATATCATTGAACAGGATTCTTGAAACGGTGGTTATTTCTGAGCACAACCACATCCAATGCTACGAGGTCTGCACGCATTTTAATATTCTCCTTAAAAGATTTTAAGTGTGCTCTGCGAATGAAACGTAAATGTTATGCAACACAAAAGATTCTGAAGTGATTTATTATGGTCTCATTTTTTCACAGCACAATGACTTGACATTTTAATTTATTGGTGGGTCGATGTTGTACGTCCAGAATTGGCACAAACATCTGTGATTGTGCGAGGGCTTGAAGAGTGCTTTGCTCAACTGCAGGGTGAAAATAATCAGACAATGATTAGGACTGTTTGCTCAGAGTTGAATGCACAATATACAACAACAATGACAGCTGCATATTGTAAAAGAATAAAACATGATGCTCTTTGTGACGGTATCCAACAGATTAACGGTGATAGCCCAAGTGTTCCCCGTCTGTATGATGATTTATTTGCAATTACAGTACAGCTACTGGTTTGTGGCAAGTTTGACAAATGGATATGGATGAGGTTTTTTACTTCCACAATTCTTTTAATGGGTAGAATGCAAAACTGCATCCTGGCAATGTTTAACTTGCAGTTTCTCCTTTTTTCCCAGCCAACCCGTCTTACGTTCCCCCTCCTCAATGCCAGCCGGGGGAGTTTGCCTGCAAGAACAATCGCTGCATCCAGGAGCGCTGGAAATGCGACGGGGACAACGACTGTCTGGACAACAGCGATGAGACTCTAGAGTTATGCCGTGAGTCAACACACGCCAGGTCCTAACAAGCAAAGGGGTGCACGGTGTGTGCTGCTGTCCAAGGAGGAATAAAGCAATGTCTGCGGATCTGGGAAAGCTTTGTTTCCGTGTGGTCGAAAGTCCAGCCATGTTTTCTTCAGAGACTGTAACAGTGATCTAAAAATAAGCCTGTTTCCTTTCATTTTGTCTCTCCAGACCAGCACACCTGCCCTGCTGACAGGTTCAAGTGCAAGAACAACCGCTGCATCCCTCTGCGCTGGCTGTGCGACGGGGACAACGACTGTGGCAACGGCGAGGACGAATCCAACACCACCTGCTCAGGTGCCCCAGCACGCTCCGCAGAGCTATTCTAAGCATTTCCTTCTTCAGTTTTCGCCACACTGGACACAACTTCTGCCTCTTTGCGTTTCAGCTCGGACCTGCCCGCCCAACCAGTTCTCCTGTCACAGCGGGCGCTGCATCCCCGCTTCCTGGATGTGCGACCTGGACGATGACTGTGGCGATCGGTCAGATGAACCTGCATCGTGTGGTTGGTTGACATCTCGTATTGTCATACGGTGCTTTGGTGGTGGCGGAATCACGCTTTTGGGATGCTTTCATTGTTTTACTTACTGTATATTACATAAAATCCAATAAAGTTTGTGGCTGTGGCTTAACAAAATGGGTCAAAGGGCATGAATACTATATGAAGTCGCTTTTGATGACTCTAAAGAATGTTTTAACATTTGAATGGATCTTAAACGGTATAAAGTCTAATGGTTTTTGATTTCTGCAGCCTACCCCACCTGCTTCCCCCTCACGCAGTTCACCTGCAACAACGGGCGTTGCATCAACATCAACTGGCGCTGCGACAATGGTTAGTGTCTACTCTTTGCTGCGTTTGCACTCTAGCAGCTCCCTAGCTCCCTTTGTCACAATTTGCCATGCATGTTTCATCACCAGGCCTTTATTTCTTGTGCTTTATGTCATGTCGTGCATTCCGTACATTTTTGTATTTTGGTTTGTGTCGTCCTGTGTCGTGCTGTTCGCCCACTGTGCTGTCTTCCGTTGGTTCTGTCTTTCAGAAAAGGATTGTGACGACGGCTCTGATGAGTTGAATTGTCCAAAGCTGACCGGTTAGTGCATAGATCAGAATGCACCAAAACGGTGATGATGCTAGCCGAAGCTTTCAGACTGACCAGTAAAGGCTTGGAGAGAGAGTCAGGGACGCTTTTCTAACTGAGGTTCAGCCTCAAGCTGAGGTGTTTGTGAACCCAACAGAAACTTAAACTGCTGCCTCTTTTTTTGTTTGTTTTTTTTTTTTTTCATTGATGTGCTACACACAAATTTGATCAATGACTCTATCAAATTTGTGCGCATCAATTGTAAATAGTTGTTTTTTCCCCCATAAGACTTTAAAACTCAGTGGTTTAAAAAGCTGTTTTTATGCTGCAGAGCTCAATCTGTCATCGCTGTGTACATTTTCTTAATGGTGCCTATTCTGATCTATGCAGTTTCTGTCATCACTTTAAAGTCTCATCTTTCACATTCTGCATTGTTTGTTTTCACTTCCACGTGTTAAATGATCTGTTGTTCTTGTTGCCTCATTTGATTCAGAAGCGACTTGCTGCGTTTGTTTTCCAGATAACGACTGTGGGGACAACAGCGATGAGGCTGGGTGCCGGCACTCCTGCTCCAGCACTCAGTTCAAGTGTAACAGCGGCCGCTGCATCCCAGATTACTGGACGTGCGACGGCGATAACGACTGTGGGGACTACAGCGACGAGACCCATGCCAACTGCACTAACACGGGTCTGTGTCTCTATCTGCTGATCTGCTCACGGTCCATTTCATTTGCTCACAGTTCACTTGCTTTAAGAGAGAGTTACAAAGGATTAGCTTGTTCTTGCAGCATTCCGATGTCCTACTTTGTAACATATAAGTCAGTTGTCTATGTAATGTAACATTCTGGCTCATATGGTCTGATGCAGCATTTAAGGATGATCAGAGCTTCCTGTATAGTAGAGGGTAATAAATGTTAGACATGTATTAAAAACCTAAGAAACAACAGCTTTGTGTTAAAGCAATTGCTGTAAAAGGAGGGTTTATTATTTGAAAAAAAAAAAAAAGACTGAGGGATAATGAACTTAACACTTTCTGTTGTCATCTTATATTAGCAGTCGTCGTGGTTATCAGGGATTTCATTACTACAACATTTTTCTCTATGTGTACTTGTTTGAAAATATAGACTCTAAGCAATTACCCTGAGATGTCCAAAAAGTTGACACTTTTCTGTTTATCATGTTTCATGAAAGAAACATGAAGTTAAAAGCTCAATGGGCTCAAATAAAACAACTTTGTTGTAAAACACTCAGCTTTCCTGTTAAAGGCTGAGACCGGTCTCTCTCTCTCTCTCTCTCTCTCTTTCTCTTCTCACCTGAAGGAACTGTACGTTTCCAAGTCAGAAAAAACTGTTTTGTAAAAAATAGTTTAATTGTTCATATTCGTGTTGCCTTTGATTTAATTTTAAACATCTGAAAATTGCTAACTTCAAGGCTTCTGCACATAACATAACTTTTTCACCAGAGTTGTTCTGTTGCTGATGTGTTAAGGTATGCTGTGTTCAATGAACAGGACAAAATTTGATTTTTCAGTATCAGACAAGCTCGTCACCAGTCTAAGCCAATTAGGCTCAAACTTTTGTTCAGTGGTATCTGTCCTGTCTTTACTTCTTTTCCTTGTCAATAGATTTTTGTTTTTGTTAAAGTAATGAGTTTTTTTCCCCCTGCAATTTACATTATTTTAAACATTTTGCATTTTTTCTTGATATTGTTTTTATGTAAGTTTTTCTTAATATTTCAACATTATTCCATGTCATTTTGTGTTTTCAAGATGTTCAAACTTTTCTTTTAAATTTTATTTTGACATCTAAAAATTTGTCATTTTGACATTTTTTTCACCTTTTTCTGCTCAGCTTTCATCTTCCATGTTGTCATGGCTAAACAACAAAAACACTTTCTGTAATTTACTTTGCTTGACTAACTCGTAAACCGAAGCTCATAATTGAACTGTATGGTCATCATTTAGCTTCTTTCCAAAGCAACAGGAGAAGAAACAGACTGACGAAAACATGTTCTGTTTTAGTCAGTCTTCACGCTGCCTTTCTGCCTCATGATTTTGGACTTTGTTTTGCGCTCATCACTGAAAACAAACTTTTTGTTCCCCCACAGCCACACGTCCACCCGGTGGTTGTCACACCGATGAGTTTCAGTGTCGGATGGACGGCCTGTGCATCCCGCTGCGTTGGCGCTGTGACGGTGACACCGACTGCATGGACATGAGCGATGAGAAGAACTGCGAGGGCGTCACACCCATGTGTGATCCAGCTGTCAAGTTTGGTTGCAGAGACTCCGGTGGGGCAGACTCGGAACAAAGATGTCAAGTAAGTTTATGTCAACTTTAAGTTTTTAGCTTCAACCCGACCTTCTCTCCGCAGCTCGCTGCATCAGCAAAGCCTGGGTTTGTGACGGCGACAGCGACTGCGAGGACAACTCGGATGAGGAAAACTGCGAAGCGCTGGTGTGTAAGCTCTCCCACCATGTGTGTGCCAGCAACTCCACCATCTGCCTGCCTGCAGAGAAAATCTGCAATGGCCACGACGACTGCCCAGATGGCTCCGATGAGAAACTCTGCGGTAAGAAAAGAACAGCGTTCGGGCTGAGAGCAGAACATCAAGTACTGCATCTCTGCGTTTTCAGACAGTAATGGCCTCACTTCTTCGCTGTGCAGATCTGTGCTCCATGAACAACGGCGACTGCAGCCATAACTGCACGGTGGCTCCCGGCGAGGGCATGATCTGCTCCTGTCCGCTGGGCATGGAGCTGGGCTCCGACAACAAGACGTGTCAGATCCAGAGTTTCTGCGCCAAGCACCTGAAGTGCAGTCAGCGCTGCGAACAGGACAAGTTCAGTGTGAAGTGCTCCTGTTACGACGGCTGGGAACTGGAGCCCGATATGGAGAACTGCAAGAGCAAAGGTGACGGAGCCAATCAAAGAGAACAGCCTGACAGTGGGTTGGGTATAAATGATTTATATCAGAAATAAACCATAACATTCAGCCAGTTTACCTTTATTGGCCCTTATGGTAAAAATATGTGGAAGCCCTAAAATGAATTCAACTTTTACCGCAGTTCCATAATCTCACATTGAAAACGTCATAGAGAAATCAACCTTTAATTCAAGTGTATCGACTTCTTTAGAGAAAAAAAACGTGTATTCCTATTGGCAAGGCAAGTGTTTCCCTAACAGAAGCAGCTTTTTTAAATTTATTATCCAATTTTTAAGTCAACGAATGCCTAGGAACGTCTAAAAAGTAATGCGTGCCTACCTGTTTCATTGAGGTATGAAGCTTTTCAAACACGGCTGAGCAACGACCGTATTTATGTTACAGTCACACATGAAAAGTATGGAATAGAAAGTGAATAAAATCTCCAAAGTTTACTGTTTGAGAACTGCAGGTAGGAGTTGCGTACTGAGGAAAAGTCGATGTCAATAACAGTTAACGTCACTTTATAGCTACAAGAGCTGCAGAAACGTTTACAGCAAGCAATATAGATGGTAAACAAGAAAGTATTAAGACTATGAAGTTCATTAAAAGCATAAAAGTTGAAAACAAATTGATGTTATCGATTTAAATAGAAAGCAATGAGTCTTTTAGAGTTTCTTGATGTGATCGATACTCAGCACACTTATTATTAGGACAGGTAGGTTGTTCCAGAGAACAGGAGGAGCTACTATAAATGCACAATCACGTCTGCTTTTTAATTTAGATCTGGGAACACCAAGGAACATTTGGTTATCTTAAGGTTTCCTGATATGCTGTATATAAAAGGTCTCTCTGGTAACCATTACAAGCCATTTACATGCCACTTGTTGGTTGGGTTGGTTGGTTGTCTGTCGTACCATCTGTATAACGTCAACTGTAAATTAAAAGCTAGTAAAACTCTTACTTTAACTGTGGGATTTGGTGAAATAGGACTAGTCAAGTGAAGATTATTTATAGCACATTTCAGCAGCCAGGCAGTTCAAAGTGGTTGACACCATAAAAACATAACACCGTAACTTATTAAACAAGCAATAACCATTGAGTTTTGTCAGATGCCACCATTAAAATAATCAAGCAAATACACATCAAATATGTTGGTCAACGTTTCAGTTAAGTATTAAAGTCAGCTCTACACAGGTTAGGATTTTAGCCTTGATTGAAGGGAATTCAGTGTTCAGGCATTTTTGCATTTTCCTGGAAGTTTGTTCCAGATTAGTGGAGCATTGAAACTGAATGCTGCTTGGTTCTGGTTCTGAGGATGCAGAGCAGACTGAAACCAGAAGATCTGAGTGCTCTGAAGGGTTGATACAACAACAAGAGTTCATGTGTTTTGGTGCTAAGGAGCTCAGTGATTTATAAACTAACAAAAACACTTTATTATCTGAGCTGCAGGGAGAATGGTGTACAGACTTCAGACCTGGTGTGATGTCTCTAGTGAAAACATGAGCAGCAGCGTTCTGGATCAGCTGCAGCTGTCTGATTGTTTTTTTTTTAGATTACGTAATATTGTTCTCTTTGAATGGTAAATGATTAACATTTACCATACTCACTGCTCAGTATGGTGGAGGACCTGTGTTGCTGTGGGCTTGTTTCTCTTTCAACAGTTCTGGAAGCATTTTTTAAAGTGCTTATAAGCTTTTTGAAACACCAAAACAAATCTTGTATGCTAAGTCAGAAAACAAAGAATGGGTCTTCAAAGAGAAATACCATGCTTCAGCCTTACAAATATTAGAAGAACTATATGTGTTGTACTAATACTTAAAGGTACTTGTATGAAGTCTTAACTGCATGAGTGGTAATAATTTTGAATGTGCCATATTTAAAGACTTGATGTTTGAGAGTGAGGTTATTAATAAAAATGGGATGAAGTTACAGGACACACAACTGTAGCAAGAACATGTGTAGTTGTTGGAGATCCAATTGGCCCAAAATGTTGTACTCTATTGGAGTGAAACACAAAGCAATAAAAAGAAAGAGAAATAGAGGTTATCTGCTCTCAGCACAAATTTATGATGGATCAGAAGGTTGCCCAAGAGACCATAAATATTCTACGATTTTAAAAAAATTTAATGAAAATTATTTTCCGCAAATGGTCGTAAAAAATCAAAAGCTGCAGCGGATTTTATCGAAGTCATCGGAAGGTCAGGTTGTGAGGAACAGAGTACTCTGAAACAGCTCTGAGTTTTATCAGCCACATAAAAAGAACATGCTGTATTTATCTCCCTGCAGCAACTACCCAAGAAGGAAACTTTATCCTGCCGCTCCTCACCTGCCGGTTTTAGAGGCGAGCCAGCTGCATGTTGTCGTTCGTCCCGCAGCCTGTCTAGCTGCCTGTTTGCTCCAGATAACTGCTGTCTAATTTACTCACCATTTTCATTACACAGGATTAAAGCAGCTTTCAGCATAGCCCCTCTTTACAGGGAGAGTCACCCAGAGCAGCGTTACACGGCTGCCACCTCCAATACTCTGCACAGCAGAGCTCTTCTTCTTTGCTCAGAGTAAATTTACTCAAGTAGAAGCCTTAAGATTTAAAATCCCTTTTTACAATAGTGGCCTGGCCAAAACAGACGGCCTCTCAGATGGGCAAGACATTATGAGCACAAACGTCTCCTTCATGGACTTACTTCACTTTGTGCTTTTTTTTGTCACACAAAGGTTTCAGTTCCTTAAAAATGTTTTCTTTTAGGCAAAGATGACCTCAGTAAGTACAGAATAATTTCCCTCTCTTGTTAAGTCATAATTTAAGTTCAGTTTCACTTGTCACTGAAGACTGAAGTATGAAGAAATCACTTGGCTAGAACCTGTTTGGCAACATGAAGTAAGAAAAAGTATCTTAATGAAGCAACACAGTAGATGCAAACTTAAAGAAATTTAAGAACAGGTCGGAAACATTTCAATCACTACACTGAGACTGTCCCCCATTTGAATAAAATGAGGGAGATTTTATGTCTAGTTCTGTCATTAATGTCCAACGTCTCACTTAGATCACTTAAAGTCAGTTCACAATTCAACAATAAAAAAGAAACTTGACCAAAAACCATTGCTTACCTAAACTGACTAAATGGTATGAGGTTGTTTTCCCTCTTCAGAACCTCAAAGAGTCACTACAGCTGATGAAGCCATAAATTTTACTCTCTAGACTAAAATAAAATTGTAGAAAAGCTCAAACACTGTTTTACTACGCATCAGGACAACAATCTGAAGTACACCAGTAAATCCAGCACTGAATGGCTCAAAACAAAATTGAAGGATTTGGAGTGTCCCAGTCAGATTGCAGACTTGCATTATGTTGCGATTATTTGACAACATCTTGAACACAAGAGTCATGCTTGACAACCACCCCCTGGGACTGAATTTTTTAACAGTTTTGAAAAAAAAAAAAAAAAAAGATTGGGCCAAAGTCCAAGAGTGGCATAAATAAGGCGTAGAGGACTTTTTCTTTTTTTTTTTTTTTAGTTTGTAGAGTTTTTAGAATAAGAACAGGAGAGTCATTGCCTAAAAGAGTGTCAATCATCTTAGGAGAATAAATTCAGCTGTAATCAATTTCATGAGATCTTTTCTTTCTGTGTTTTCACAGATCCATTCAAACCATTTATTATCTTCTCAAACCGCCATGAAATCCGGCGCATTGATCTGAACAAGGGGGAGTTCAGTGTCCTGGTGCCTGGCCTCAGAAACACCATCGCCCTGGATTTCCATCTTAACCAGAGTTCCCTTTACTGGACTGACGTAGTGGAGGATAAGATCTATCGTGGGAAGTTGTCTGAGAATGGAGGTAACGTTTTTACACACACACACACATATATATATATATATATATATATATATATATATATATATATATATATATATATATATATATATATCTTTTATATATGTTATATATATATAGATT
>NW_015113027.1:226795-243693 GCF_001443285.1 Poecilia latipinna
ATATATATCAAGCTTATATAAGCTTGATATATAGAGATTTAACAGAGAAGCTACTGTTTCTTTATTTAATGGCACTTTTAAAAGCAAAGAGGTTTTGGAAAATCCGTTCACTCAGCTTGGCTTGAAATCAGATACATAAATCGATGAGATGTTTTCTAATACTTGTACTTTCAATACCTCTATTCATGTTTGTTTTCGGTCTTTGTTTTTAATGTAGAAAGATGGATGAGTTGAAAATGTGCTAGACAGCTTTATTGCCATAATTCTAATATCATTACATTTTATTTTCAGCCCCTTAATTCTATTTACATCTTACATTGCTGACAGCCTATCTCATAATCTAAAAGGCTTGAAAACGTATTATTAGAAAAACAAATAACAGTGAAACTTGCAAATGTCCAGAAAGAGAAATAGAAACACTCCATGAAAGACGTAAACAGGCTGCAGACAATCAATTACTTAGGCTATGGAATTAATTGTTTAATGTAAAAGTGATGATAAGTTTGATGAACAATTTCTTCAAAACCTCAGAATTTGATACTAGCTTGGTGGCCTATCCACTTTGGAAATGACTCTACCTTTAGGCTGCTAGCTGTTAGCTTGAATAGCAAACTGACAACTTCCTTAACTAGTTGTTAGTTTGACCTCATGCAACAATAAACACATATATTTGAAAATAAATACAAAATAAGGCAAAAAGATTATCCATTAGAATGGATTAAAAATGTTTAGATACTTAAATCGCACATTTTTACAAGAAAAATGTCAGAGAATATTGCCTACTAGAATAAGATATGTTAGCCACAAAGTTTAAAGAAAGTAAAACTCACCTTCGGATCCGTGAATGTATAACGAGGCGAACATCTTTTCTCCAGTTTACTTGCTGGGGTTTCGGATTGATGTACATCATTACTTGTTATCTTGGACTAACCCTAAAAGCACCGAGTGTAAAATGCCATTTTCAACATACCGGAAGTGACCAAGCCGCTTTTCCCCGAACGCGGAAGCTGAGGTGCAAAGAGCCCATTACAATGATTAGCTGTTAAACTAAAAGCTACAACAGATAGTTAAGCTAATAGTTATCTAACTGTGGGCTTGACGAGCCATCAGCTGATTAATGCTTATTTTCACTAGCTATTAGCTTAACTACCCACTAGCTTAAGGACCTGTTAGGTGACTATCTTTTTGTTTAATTGGCTTGTTAACTGCTAGGTTAATATACTATATTTTCCTCTCATCTGCGTTTGGCTGCCAAGCTGCTAACTGTTTAGCTGTTGCTTCAATTTCCTCTGAAAACACGAGTTACAAGAAACTTCCAGTTCCAACTTAAAATTAACCCATTTCAGAAAATCACAATTGTCTCTTTAAAGGCCTGTCAGTTATAGAGGTTTGTATTGAAGTTGTTTGGGGTTTTAAGCATGTCAACATTGTTCAGAACACAATACTGACTCATCCCAAATAATTACTCTTCACTCTCATTAGGGAGGCAGTGGGAAATTAAAGGGTTAGAGAGAGGCTGTGATCTCTCTTTAGCCCTGACACCACATATTTAGCTTCTAGGAGCTGCTCTGTAATTGTACTGTCACTTTGTCTTTTGTTTTTATTGTGCCATTTTGTTTTCTCTACATGGCATCTAAACACTTCATTAGGGGACAATTTGTGATACTTGGAGTTTTATTACAATTACAAAATTTCTAAGTTCTAAACCCCTGCAGATCAGTGCTGTGGGCTACAGTAGCCTGAAAAAGCTGCCATCATCAGATTCTTGCCAGCAGAGCCTTTAACCATGTGAAATTAAATAGAGTGCAAATTCAACAAGTACCTTCAGCACCCCAGATAATTATTTGTTTTCCTAAATAGCCTGATGAAACAGGATTTAATTGGGCGTCACATAAAAAAGCTTTGAAGAGTTCTACCAACACAACTTTACAAGTGGCTGCAGATGAAGGACCTGATAAAAATCAGGATGTTTGAATGTTTTCCTTGTCTCTTTTCCTCCTCCTTCAGCTTTAACCAGCTTTGATGTAGTGATCCAGTATGGGTTGGCTACACCCGAGGGTCTGGCAGTGGACTGGATAGCAGGAAACATTTACTGGGTGGAAAGCAACCTTGATCAGATCGAGGTGGCCAAGTTGGACGGCACTATGAGGACTACTCTGCTGGCTGGGGAAGTGGAGCACCCTAGAGCTATTGCTCTTGACCCCCGCGATGGGTAACAGCTGCACTGCTTGCTTTACCTCCTGCAAATAAAACAGAGCACAGTCACAACAAGTCCCTCTGTTAAACTATATTTCTGCAGAATCCTCTTCTGGACAGACTGGGATGCCAGTTTGCCGAGGATTGAGGCTGCATCCATGAGCGGAGAAGGCAGGAAGACGATCCATAAGGAGACGGGCAGCGGAGGATGGCCTAACGGACTCACTGTGGATTATCTGGAGCGGCGCATCCTCTGGATTGATGCCAGGTCAAACAAATAAGAAAAAATACATTTTAACCTTTTATATAAGATCTTCACAGTAGCATGTAGCTAAAATTGTTATTTTCACAGATCCGATGCCATTTACTCTGCTAAGTACGATGGTTCTGGATTGATTGAGGTCCTGAGAGGCCATGAGTACCTCTCGCATCCTTTCGCTGTCACCATGTATGGTGGAGAGGTTTACTGGACGGACTGGAGGACCAACACGCTGGCCAAGGCAAACAAGTGGACTGGGAACAACGTGACTGTGGTCCAGAGAACTAATACGCAGCCCTTTGACCTGCAGGTCTACCATCCATCCAGACAACCACAAGGTATCAGTGTATGCAATCACTATTTGCCAACTAGAGGTCAATAGTTATTATTATTATCATTATTATTATTATTATAGGTATTTGTTGTAAATGTACCTGACAAAGCATTGCATTCAGCTACAAGTGTTTTCTTTTGGTTGCACAGTTCCTCCAGTTTTTATCTTGACATTGTTTTGTGTTTAATTGTGTTTTGACTGCAGAGACGCACCAATCAGGCTTGTCTTGGCATGTACTGATTTCTGATTTCTTGCACTCTTAAGACTGAGTTATAGTTGCACTTTTGAAGGTTGGGGTTGAGTGGGCGTGAGCCAGGATGGCGGTATGGCATTTGTAGTTAATATGTATGTTGAAGCCATGTACTCGCACCACCGCGCATCCTGTTCTATATGTCAACCATAAACCTAGCTTTAACTTACCCATCCCAATTTGGACCAATTTTGATTTTGGTTTGCTATGAGCTGAGGGAAAGGGAAATGATCTGGTTTAATCTCTGTTTTTCAGGAATGTGGATAGTTTTCTTTTGCAATTATTTACCTATTTGAGGAACTAGGAGAAGGTCAGGCTACTTGGGTAGAAATCTGTTTCAGAAAATATTCAGGAAGTTGTACTTTTGTACTTTTCGTTCCTAAGCATCTTGTACTGGTTGAACATTCCCCACATTTTGCTTCAGTCATTTCCTGGTTTTAATTTTCAGCTCATAGGTACTGTTAACTTTAGAATATATAACAAAAGCCCTCTGAATAAGTTTGGACAGTCATAATAAATTCCACACTCTTTTGCAATGTTTATTTGTAATAAATCAATGTTAGTGGACATATTTAGATGAATTTAATAAAGCAAAGGAAGTGTTTTCTTTCTTTAGGTAAGAAAGAAAACATTCATTAGTCATTTTGTAGAAAAAAATTATCGGAATATTTTACATTTATTTTCAGAAATGCAATTATAAAGTTAATTGTAGGAACAATGGATCATCATTGTGACTTTTTTTTTTAAGATTGTGTAGCGCTAGTGTCCTTTTCTATTAGTAGCTTCATAAGAAGAATGGCAGAGAGAGGAGAGGAAGAAATGCAGAAAATAGCCTGTGGTTGGGATCATCAGTGTCTAAAATACTCTGACCGACTAATTTACTATTTGTGCACCTAATAAAATGACCGACCGTCTGCGTGTCCGCCTTCTTGGTCCTTCTTCTAATCCACACTGTCGTCTGTGCAGCTCCAAACCCCTGTGCAGCCAAAGATGGCAAAGAGCCCTGCTCCCACCTCTGCTTGATCAACTACAATCAGACGTTCTCGTGTGCATGTCCCCACCTCATGAAGCTGGGCCCCGACAAACGGACGTGCTTTGGTAAGTCTAGACACGTGCAAATCGGTCGTGTTTGTTTGTTTTTGGGGTTTTTTACAGTAGCGGGTGGAGGGGGGTTGTTGCTGCTTGTGTGTAGAAATGTGAGTCTCTGAAGAGCGAACGTCTAAGCTTAATATAATGTTTTCTTCTTTATATAATGGCAGGCTGCTTGTTTTTTATTTATTTTTTGCTTGAGTTTAATATTCAGGGCAAGGCTCTCAATTATGTTGTGTGATATTGGATCCGAGGAGCCATTATTACTGTCCCCCACATCCACAACATACTCTTGCCTGCCTGATACAGTCTGACAGAATCATTAATCTCCCATCTCAATCCCCCCTTCCCATTTCTTCTTTCTATCACTGAAGCCGCGCAGATTTAGACAAACAGTGACTGCTGAGTTTATCCTATTTGTTATGTATTTTCACTGATTGAATTTACTCTCAACGCGGCTGCTGTGCCGTTACCTTGCCAGATATAATCACGTCAGTCAAAGATACAATTGAATTAAGCGTTTGTTCAAGCAGCAGGGATGATACAAAGAAGCACTCATCCCTGCAGCAACTATCCTTCCACAGATTAGGCATTGCTTCCTTTTCAGAGATTACCCTTTTTGACTTGTTGCTGCTTTCACCACTTGACCAATTTCACTGAGCATTAATGGACGCATGTCATCATCTCGTCTCCCCCGCAGAGTCTCGCCAGTTTCTGCTTTACGCTCGACAAATAGAGATCAGGGGAGTGGACATAGACAACCCGTACTACAACTACATCATCTCCTTCACTGTGCCGGACATCGACAACGTGACTGTGGTGGACTACGACGCTCTGGAGCACCGCATCTACTGGTCAGATGTGCGGACACAAACGATCAAGCGAGCTTTTATTAATGGGACCGGAGTCGAGACCGTGGTCTCTGCTGGTAAGAACGATGAGGCAGAACATCTTTCATAGGATCGTTACTTAGACTTGCAAGGGAAACGTCTGTTTTGGGCAAACATTGGTCTAAATTAAAAAAAAAAAAAAACTTAAGAAACTGCAAAGTATATTAGGCACAGACTGAAAAAAAATGTATTTTATCATTGAAATTCAGATAATAATAATAATAAAAACAAAACTTTTGTCGGATATTGGGTTAATAGTCAAAATACAGCAGGCACACAACCAGCATACAGGTTTGCAGACATTGTTCAACTGAAAAATCAATGAAAAAACTGTTTAAACTAAAAGAGCTCTAATGATGAGGAGTAACACTGAAAGAAGGGTCACACTATAGTTTTTCCTTTGTCCTCTCTACTGTCTGTTATTTTAAAAAGGCTTGTTGAGTTTCTGTCCAAACCAAAGAGTTGTTCTACAATTTACGTTTGCTGTGTTTCATCAGATCTACCCAATACGCACGGCCTGGCGGTGGACTGGGTGTCCAGGAACCTGTTCTGGACCAGCTATGATGCCAATAAGAAACAGATTAATGTCGCCAGACTGGATGGCTCCTTTAAAAACGCCGTCATCCAGGGTTTGGACAAACCACACTGTCTAGTGATGCATCCAATGCTGGGGTCAGTGCCACTCACTCACTCACACACACGGAAATAGAAAGGGGCTCGTCGTAAACTCTCTGATGTAGAAACACTCTCATTCTCGAAAACTGCTGTGAGACGTATTCTTTCTTTTGCCCAGCGACCTTTTCTTCCATGAATGCTGAAGCCCCAACACATGTGGCCTCCACACATAAATAAACACACCCTATGACAAACACCATTCAGCTAACTTTGACTTCATAAGAACCAATTAAAACTGATCATTTCAATACTAACCTTATTCATTACAAAAAGTAATTTTTATAGTTTACACTACATACTATACTTTTTAAGTTTGTGTAAATTTATAGTGCTCATAAAGCAAATAGATAAATAAAAGTCTCATTAATCTTAGATTTTTCTTTAAAAAGTCGCTCTCATGTCTAGAACAAGTCAGTTCAAGGTTTATAAATTTACTAAAAGTTAGAACTGAACGTGATCAAATGTGGCTGAGATTCCTTAAAGCTGCGACTCTGAAGCTTCATACCCGAATTGAGTTGTTATTATTTTGTTGCATTGCTTACATGATGTGAAATATGATGAGAGATGTTGTGTCCCAATGACCGGACATCCAAGTTAGCTGTAGAAAAGTCATATAGAGAGGAAATAACAGAATACTTTAGCTTAGCGGAGTGCTAAAGATACCTCAGGCCTTGCTGCTCTGAGTGAAGAGCCATATTGTCCAAACACTAAACACTACCTGGTTTTACTGATAATGTGAAACACATTACTGTGGATCTTCTCAGTTTTCCCTTTATGTAGTCACTGTTAATAAATAGACTACCGACAGCTAACCCTTAAGCATTTTCTTACTATAAAAATGGCTTTAAAGTTTGTTCTCTCATTTTAATTGTAATCCTCTGCTGCTTCTGTCTTTTATTTTGACACTTTCTGAGCTCAGACAGACTCTGTGTCTGATTCACAGCCAGTGTCTCTGTCTTTCTTTCTCTTTTTCCATCTAAGTTCTCTTTGTTTATCCTACATCCTGTCCCTTCCTGCGTTACTTAAAACATTCATTTTTTCCCTTCCTGAAACTCTCCCCCCCTAATCTCCAAACAGAGCTTGGCTCTAGCCTCCCCCTCGGTCGAACAGCGCACAGACAAACCATCTGTACCTCCAAATACCGTGGTTCTGTGGGAATATGTGTGCCTTTCTGTGTTTGATTTCCATTTAGAAAGTGTGTCTGTTGTTTGTTTACTCCGTTGTCTCTTTGAAGGACACGGTGAAGAATAGGACTGTTCCCGATCAGAGCTTTGTTGGTGTGTTTGAAAATGAGAAGCAGATGTTAGAACCATATGCTGGAGCCGTCTGCTTTCTCTGCCACACAAACACACTTGACCCCAACTGGAGTGGGTGGGGTCAAAAAAGGTTGGGGCAGGATAAACTGTGTGTTTGCACTAAAAAAAAGGGAAAAGCTTAAAAGAGGAAATGTGAATCCCCTAGTCTGTTTTTTTTCTGAGACATGTTAAATATAATAAAGGCTGTAGCTGGATGTGGTTAGAATTAAAAGGAAGTGATACATATTAAATATAGCTTAAATACGCAACGACACACAACAAAGGGCTGGCAATTGCATCTCGTTACGATGCGAGATTAAACAATTAACTAAGTTAAAAAGGTACAAAAAAATAACAAAATTAAACTTTTATGTTAGTTTAAGTTTTCAGAAGATTTTGTGAAATCTAGTTTAAGAGTCACATACAGTAGATTTCAAAAGTGTCCCCTCCCCTGGAAAACATATTTGGGAAGTGGAATGTAAAGAATGCTTCGTTTTCCTTCTTTTTGCTTTTTAGCAAGCCAAAATCTGAAAATTTTTGTTTTTACTTTAATCTGATATCCCTAAGTAAAATCCGGTATGACAAATTGCAATTAGTGGAAATTCAGATGTTCCATGAAAGCCTCAAAGCTATGTTAAAAAACAATAGTGGGAAACAGCATCACGAAGGCCAAGACACGCAGCAAATGGGTCAGAGGGAAAGTTTTAGAGAGATTTAAAAGAGGATGAGGTCATAAGACCAAAGAATGGCTCCTAAAGTGACAAACATAAGTCAAATTGTTGGCAAGTCTTATTGCTGTTCACAGATGTTCTAGTTTGACTTCTTTTGCAAGAAATTTTGACAAACTTGTCAGTATTTGGTATGAAAAACTGGCTGGAACACATCCTAAGTTCTCTGATTTTTATTTGTCAGAGTATCAGAACCATGTATCATTTCTGTCACACACACTACTTTGTGTTGGTCAAAATTGAAATAAGATACATAAAAGTTTGAGAAACTTGCAAGGCTCTATAGGTTACACCTAAGCTCCAAGTTTACAGTGACATATGCTTTTCTTTCAGTATGTCCTTTTGATATGTTCTGCTGATTACAAAAATGTCTACACCAGGAAGCTGTACTGGACAGACGGCGACAACATCAGCATGGCCAACACAGACGGCAGCAACCGCAGTGTCCTCTTCACCAACCAAAAAGGCCCTATTGGTGAGAGACCATGGTCCCCCTGTGTTTGTGACTAAGAGACGGCTCCCCCTAGTGATGAGGTCGGACATTGCTCTTACGTGCTCTTTTGTGTCCTAGGCCTTTCCATCGACTTTGACACGGCTCAGCTCTACTGGATCAGCTCAGGAAACAGCACCATCAACCGCTGCAACCTGGACGGCTCTGGACTGGAGGTGCTGGAAGGCACCAAGGGCAAGCTCATCAAGGCTACAGCTCTTGCTATTATGGGTAGGCCTTAATGTGCCCATCATCATAAACTCTTTGTTTGAGCTGCAGTTTCAGCAGAAACGATGTGTAATGTCTACGCTGTGTGACGTTCACCGAAGGGGATAAGCTGTGGTGGGCGGACCAGGGAACCGACCAGATCGGAACGTGTGATAAAAAAGACGGTGGCAACTGGAAAGTCCTGAGGAACAGCACTTCGCCCATGATGCACATGAAGATCTACAACGAAACCGTGCAAAAAGGTGCAACATTTCTTTGTTGAAGTCCCTTGAAGGACAACGTGCATCTGTCTGACAGAGGGTCTAATTTAAAGCCTCTGAATGTTTATCACAGGCACCTCTGTTTATACCCGATTACTCATCTTTGATTTGTTTTGTGTGTTTGTCTTTGTGCGTTTCGGCTCACAGGCACCAATTTCTGCAGCAAAAACAATGGAGACTGTTCCCAGCTGTGCCTCCCCACCTCCCACAACACCAGAGCCTGCATGTGCACTGCAGGATACAGCCTGCGAACCGGGCAGCAGTCCTGCGAGGGTAGGATGTGTTCGCGTGCATACAAAGATCCTAATTTCAAACAAATTCTGCTTCACAGGCTAACATAAACGGTCAGGGAGTGGCTCAGAGATTTCTAAGATCTACTTTTGTGTTTATTGCAGGAGTGGGCTCCTTCCTTCTGTATTCTGTTCATGAAGGCATTCGGGGTATTCCTCTGGACCCTTCAGACAAGTCTGATGCTCTGGTACCTGTCTCTGGCACCTCACTAGCTGTCGGCATAGATTTCCACGCTGGTAAAGCTTTCTCACCCTCCCTCCCCCCTCTGACTTTCTTGTTATAATTTCCCTTTATTGATCAGGAAGCCTGTTTTCTTTTGTTTGTTGTAGAGAATGATACGATCTACTGGGTGGATATGGGCCTGAGTACCATCAGCAGGGCCAAGAGAGATCAGACCTGGAGAGAAGACGTGATTACCAACGGCATCGGGAGAGTGGAGGGGATCGCTGTGGACTGGATAGCTGGTGAGAGGCATCACCAAAAAAGACTGAACAATGTAAAACTTAAGAATTGGGGGGAAAAAAGCTATACAGTCATTTACTAGTTACATAGATAGTTTATTTTAGGCGGTCATTCATCCAGCGACCCATCGTGTTTTTGAGTTAAAAAATGTTTAAAGTTGACAGGAAATTTGAAAATATGACTTGGTAGTCATGTTTTATTGGAAGATTGGAAGATTAACACCTGAACACCAACTTAAAAAAATGCAAATATTTTAAAAAGACTTAAATAAATAAGCAATGCTTAGCCTGGTGGGGGCACAAGTAAAGCCTGGTGGCCCGCCAGGCTTATAATACACTTGGGGAAACAATTCAAAATATAAAAAACTTGCACTAAAAAGGGACAGATGAGTAAAACATATATTGTTTAGACTATATATACAGTGGACGTACATCTTACCTACAGATCTGTCTGTTTTTCAACATTTCTCCTCTGTCTTACACAGGAAACATTTATTGGACTGACCAAGGTTTCGATGTGATCGAGGTGGCTCGCCTGAATGGCTCCTTCCGGTACGTGGTGATCTCCCAGGGCCTGGACAAGCCACGCGCCATCACCGTTCATCCTGAGAAAGGGTGAGAATTACAAAATGAAATACGCTGTGCAGCTCAACCACCACATTTGTAGTTACAGTTCACTATTGATTACACCATTTGAGTGTTCCTGTGCTCCTACATGTTTTTGCTGGCAGCTACCTGTTCTGGACAGAGTGGGGTCAGTACCCCCGCATCGAGCGGTCCCGCCTGGATGGTTCACAGAGGGCGATCCTGGTCAACGCTAGTATCAGCTGGCCCAACGGGATCTCCATTGACTATGAGGTGAGCCACAACGGAGCACTTCTTTATGCTTTTGAGATGAAAGTGCAGGGAGTGTGCAGCCTCACGATTACTTCATGTTGGTGTGTAGGACGGTCTGCTGTACTGGTGTGATGCCAGGACAGACAAGATTGAGCGTATAAACCTGGAGACTGGAGAAAACAGGGAGGTGGTGCTGGCCAGCAACAACATGGACATGTTCTCTGTGTCTGTGTTTGAGAGCTACATCTACTGGAGTGATAGGTCAGATACTCCCCAGCTGCTCAGTATGATTTTCTTTACGTTTCTAAGCATTAGCATCTAATGAACACTGTGTATTTCATACAGGACACATGCGAATGGTTCCATTAAAAGAGGCAGCAAGGAGAACGCCACAGACTCCGTCTCTCTGAGAACTGGGATTGGTGTTCAGCTTAAAGACATCAAGGTTTTCAACAGGGCCAGGCAGCAAGGTAAGCAAAACCAAAGAAAGGGGAGAAAAAAAATCCATAATTTGATTTAGAAATCAATGCAGTCGCTTATGTTTGCGTCTGTTTGCAGGAACAAATGTGTGCAAAGTGAACAACGGTGGCTGCGAGCAGCTCTGCCTTTACCGCGGCAACGGCCAGCGCACTTGTGCCTGCGCTCACGGCATGCTGGCCGAGGACGGCCGCGGCTGCCGCGACTACGACGGCTACCTTCTCTACTCGGAGCGCACCATACTCAAGAGCGTCCACCTGTCGGACGAGAACAACCTGAACGCGCCCATAAAGCCGTTCGAAGATCCGGAGCACATGAAGAACATCATCGCTCTCACCTTTGACTACAGAGGAGGCGGGGGAAAAGGAGCCAACCGCATCTTCTTCAGCGACATTCACTTTGGCAACATCCAGCAGATCAGCGACGACGGATCGGACCGCAAAACCGTCGTAGAGAGTGAGTTTCCCTGCTTTTCTGTTTTGGTTTTGCCACTCGGTCAACTTTCGTCTCATAAAAACATTCATACTTTTCAAGTTGCATTTTGCAACATTACAAAATACTTTGTGGTGGTTGTTTGATGAACCACCACAAAGTAGTTCATAGATGAAAAGCAGAAAGAAACTGATAACACGGTGCTATAAAGTTTAGTCAGAAGAATTTGAAAAGTACGGCATAGATGTATTTGTATTTAGTCCCTCTGACTCAAAATACTTTTTAGAAATTGCCTGTTCAAATGCTCAGTGTACAAAACAAAGAAGTTCAAAGGGTAAGGACATTTCTACAGATATTTTCTCTATTTATCTTCTTTCATTTTTTTTTTATTCCCACACTCTCCTCCAACATACAAACCCTGTCATTTGCCAAACTGTGTTTTTTTTCCAACCTCTTTCTTTTGGTTTTTTAAAAAAAGGGCTTGTGTGTAGCTGTCAGCCCCCTGATGAGAAATCCTGGAGAAGAAAGCTGCAAGATTTTCCACAGAAACTCCCACTTATGTAAACAGAACCAGGAAATCTTTCTTCTCAAGTTGTTGCCAAACCCAAAATAAAGGGGAATTATTTTTTTGTTTATGCTGCGAGAACAAAATGGACAGGAGGTCCAGAAACAAACAGGCCTTCATTTACTTTATCCGAGCATAACAAAACACAGGTGCAATGTTAATGTTTTACCAAAAGTAGCTTCGCTTTAATCTGTCTAACAAGGAATGTGATTCAGTATTGGTTCTTCTACTGTGCCCATAAAGCATCCACACCCACAGCAAATCTTGTGATCGTCTTACGCAATGCAGTTCTCCTGTCTGCAATCTACACTACAGATGAAAAAATAAATGTTTTTATTTCTTTACCAAATAATGCATTCAGATTGAACGAATGCTGTCTACAAACATCGGTTTTCAAGTTTTACTACAGGCTTTTAACTAGATTGAAGTCTGGACTTTAACCAGGTCACTTACACATGATTATGCTTTGATCTGGCTCTCAAACATTTCATAGTAAGTAACACCCAAGTAGACACAAAGTTTGACAAGTACCACAATTTGAACAAACTCACTTCATTTAAAACAGTGGGACAAACGGAAGATAAGCTTCAAATTTTGTTGCTCGACACTCATTTGATTGTTTGGCATAATTGGTCAGAAGGAGGAGTTTAGTTTAATGTTCTGTTGTTATTCTGAAATGTACATTTACAAGATTTAAAGTTGGAGAAGTTAATAGATTCTGAGTTCAAGTCGGAGGATTCTTACCGACCCCGGCGTCAAAATCCAAAATGGCTACTTTGCACTTTAGATGTGGCTGAATATGAACAGGAATAACTTTTTATTTGTACTTTTTATACAAATCACATGCTGTGCTATAAAACATCCTTTATTAAACTAGTTGCTCCGCTGTTTGACAGTACAAATCGCAGAAAAATTATTACATTGTATTCCTACTAGCAGGTATCCTGATCAACAAATAACATGCATTAATTAACAAATTTAATTGAGTTTCTAACTTGAAACAGAAATGAATTTAGATTTGATGCCGTTTGCTGATCTGAGGTTGAACTTTACAAAGGAATAAATCACAGCGTAAGTCGACCCCAGCATTTGTTCCTGGGCCACTCTCATCAGATGCTACACGATTACTACATTCATGTTTTTCTTGCTAATTATTAATGCTAAAATTTCATCTAAGTACCACTGAATGCAGACCATAAAGGCCTTTTAGTTCTAGCTGCAATGCCTTGCTGCACAGACGACCCTAAACATGCAGTGGGTTTTCTTTAGTGGGTTTTACTGTATCCGCTACATGGCTTGTAAACAATCGAGCCTTTTTTGTCTTTATTTCTTGCCACTCTTCCCAAGAATGGATAATTCCTACTGTTCTTGTAAACCATCTGGACACCGAGCAGATTTTAAGACCGTTTTGCACAATAATCTCCTAACGCGGCTCAAGGGTGAATATCGGTTCACAACGAGTGACATGGCTTTTCAGTTTCAGTCTGTCACTGATGCCAAGTGGCAACCATTTTATTCACAGGTCTTACAGCATAAAGTTTGTTTGATTTGATTACACCGATATTGTCAGATAGTAGACAGCACCACATTGTTCTTTTCGATTTGCCGTTCCCGTTTGAAAATCTTCAGCAGATCCTGTCTGAACTTTTGGGACATCAGGACGTAGAGGATAGGGTTCATCACTGTGGAAGACGTTGCCATTAGGCGAGCAAACACACTAATGGCGCCATAACGCGGCGTGGCCCCTGTGGCCCCTGTGGTCGCCCAGTGTGGATTGACCAGTAAGGCCAGCGCCAGTCCGTACGAGGGCAACCAGCACACAGTAAAGGCCAGCACCAGCATGGCCGTCGTCTGAGTCACTTTGCTTTGATAGCGTTCGACTTGGGGGGTCGTGCTGGCTTGCTGGCCCCGCCACAGGAACATGTAGATGCTGCCGTATGCCACCGCGATGGTGACCAGTGGAACCATGAAGGCTGCGAGGAAGTGAAACAGTCCGTAAATCATCCGCTGCTCGTGAGACAGGAAGGAAAAGCAAATGAAGCGGTCAGGGCTTCCTTGAGAGGTTTTCACGAAGCGGAAAGCCAACTGAGGGGCTCCGAGGCAGCAGGCCGGGACCCATAGGAGGACGGCAACCATGGAGACCCTGCGCGGGGTGAGCAGGCCGTACGCTCTGGTGGGTTTCACCACAATCAGATAACGAGAGACGGCCAGCGCCGCCAGGGTGAAGATGCTGGCGGACGAGCAGGCAGACCCCAGGAAGCCCACCAGGCGGCACATGACGTCCCCAAATGGCCACCTCCTCATGGCTATGGCGGCGGAGTAGAAGGGAATCATGGAGAGCAGAAGCAGATCTGCAGCGCTCAGAGCCAGCAGCAGGATGTCCGTTCCCGTGCCGATCGTGGACGCATGGGAAGCTTGTCCACCGCGTTTCATACGCCTCCGCTGTCGTCTGCACAAGATCACCATCACTAAGCTCTGTCCGGTAACTCCCAGGATCAAAATGAGTGAATCCATTATGGGGACGAAGATCTGCTCCACGCTGCCAGAAGAGTTACACATCTGCTCCACGCTGCTGCCAGAAGAGTTACACATCCTGTGCTCGGTCCAGGTGATTCTGACGCTCTCAATTCTCCCCAACAGCTTGTTCGGTCATTTCACTCAACCAGTCATAAAACGGCTGATAATACCTGTAGAAAGGATTAGTCACAGTCAATAACAGTCTTCCAAGAAATAACACCACATGGATTTCCAAACACGCAACAGCGAGGGTGCTGACAATTACCAGGCAGTTTTTAGAGGAGAAGGTGATTGTTAAATATAAACACCTGCTTCTTCTTGACATGCTCCTATTGGGACATGACCGTCAACATGACAGACTTGTTCAGTGATGCATCTATTTTCCATGTACCGTCCAATCAGCTGGCTCCCAGTAGGCTCTTTGCTCCTCTTCGGTCTCCCGTTGAGCTTGAATGAAAACTGTGAAGCTCAGGTCTGACACCTCGCAGCAGCCCACCGCTCCACATCACTTCTCAGTCGGACAAATCAATCCACAGCCCCTCTTTTCTCCGCAGAGAGGGATATTCTGCAAAGCGGATTGGGAGCACAATGTGAACGTAGAAGGTGAGAAGCTTGACTGTAAGCGAATAAGTGGTAGGTGAACTCTGGACCGATTATGAGACAGCACAGCAGAGATGGGTTGGCCGGCTCACTGTGGGAGGACCTAATGAGGCCTAGCAAAGATTTTTTTTTTTTTTTTTTGTTTCCCATGCTTCATCATTTTAGCTTCTTATCAGAAAGGATAAGATTTGTTTAGAAGTCCTTGTGCATGGATGTACAAAATATGCATAGATACTATAAATAAACAAGAGGAGTCAGTGGAACGGCGTTCGCCTGCAAAATCTGGGTAATTATTGACTTCCAGCCTGATAGCAAACACTGAGCAGCTATCACACCTACTGCAGGCAGCTGCCATAAAATCTGTGTCAGGAAAGCCACCATTAGGAGTTATAAAACTGCAACTCATCCGTTTGATTGGCAACAGCAAATTTGTACATGCTGAGACAGTTTAGGTCTACAGAAAGATGAAGGACTTTGTGTAAAAAGGAAGATTTGGAGATTTACAGCTCATTAGCAGCTCTAAGGAGAGAGGGAACAAGGAAGAATATATCATATGTACGTCGATTTTTACTGCGCAGTGATTTATGAATGCAAATAAAAAGGCGCTGTTTGGCAAGTTGCTCAAGTTCAGAGCAGCGTTGCTTCACTTGGAAACATTCATAACAGAAACAGTGATCCATGTCTGGCGTCGGACTGAAGATGTGCCTCATCTGGCAAGGAGCCTCGCTGGGTATTTGGCCAGAAGTGGGAAAGACTTAGCGAGGTCGTATCCAGTCCTGAGAAAAGACCTCTTTTATCATTATTAACAATGTCTCTACGAGATCTTGGAAAATATGGAATTTAAATGTGAGGATTTTCTACAGATGAGAGCATGGTGAAATATGTGTACGCCATATCTGTCCATCCAGGAACTATCACAGAAGTTTATTTTCATTGTTAAGCAGTCCTGCTCTTAATGAAGCCTTGTAAGTGTGCATGTGTGGCTGTTTCTCATTAGCAGCACAGCTGTTCTCAGTCTGAACTTTGTGTTCCTCTATCCTCTGGTGTACTCTACCTCCCTACAGGCAGAAAAAAAATCCTTTAGTTCAGAGGTGCCCAAACTTTTTGAGAGCAAGATCTACTTTTTCTCTCACCAGCTGCCTGAGATCTACCTCATGACACAAAGACATAAAAATTGCAAATTAAACTCTATTGACTTATGCAAATATATCACATCAGTTATAGCAGAAATAATAAAGTGACAGAAAACCTAACGCAGTTTCTCCCTCAGTGAGATTCTGACACTGGGAGGAGGTTACTGGTTTCTCAGTCAGAAGATGGTTGCAAACCTGACGCCAGCAGGTGTCAGTCAGTCAGTCATGGTAGATCTGACATTTGGTTTGATGACTGAAATATGAGCAACTACAGACTGATAGGAGGAACCAAAGAGCCCAGGAAAGGTAAAGGCAAATCTTCTGAAGTCAGGATATAATCAATTTAATTTCACATAATTATCGGCGGTAGAATTTGTTAAAACTTAATGAAATATATTTGTCCTATTTGATGTTTGTTGTGACGTATGCTCACAAGCGAACGAGGTAATTAGTCCAAGTTTGTCGTTTGTTGAATGTTCAGAACCTACTAATGAGCCACAGCAAAGATAAACAACGGTAAAACAACCCGAACAGACGATCAGCTGAAAACATCTCCTACCTTTTTACTCTCGGTCTCTTCGGCGTTTAAGCACACCGGTTGCCGTGGCAACCGCCTGCGCCCCGCAAGACGAGCAGAGATTACGTTAAAAACATAACATTCAGTCCGTTACGACATCCGGTTTCCAGGCTTGATATTTATTTCCCCATTATTAATCAGCCTCTCGTGAACACAGCGGTGGTTGATTAGCTAATTTAAACTCCTGCTCTGCTCGTCAGTCGGTCTTTGAGTCGCCTTTTCTTTTTCTTTTTTTTTTTGTTAATGGAACCGAAACACACTGAATTGCGCAACACCTTGTTCAAACAATAATTACTCAGATTATTAATTTTAAC